>NC_057810.1:653108165-653113472 GCF_018294505.1 Triticum aestivum
AAATAATGGGATAGCCCTCTGACGAGCCCCTTCCCTTTCCTTCCTTCTCTCTGGACTCCTTCCTTCTTCTTCCTCTTCCTTATACTGACTACAATAGCTAAAGTCAGACGACTGAAATTTAGCTATCGTGAATAAGTAATTGGACTAGAATTTCTCCACTCATATTACCCCTCTGGACTCCTTCCTTCTTCTTCTTCCTCCTCCGGGCATCCGCGGCCTCATACGCCACCTTCAGCATCCGATCTATTCGTGGCACCCTGACTAGCCTAGTTGGAGCCCCTCGAGTCATCCAATTGTGTTGGTTTGTTCCTCGCCGACATGACGGATGCGGGGGGTCAATGACTTATGGGACGCATGCACATGGGAGAGCTCTCGCATAGTGTCTTTTGCATCATCGCTGACTCCGTGTTTCGTGGTTTAGGTAAAAGTGGGTGTCGAGCTTGCAGTACTTGTGTACCCATTGTTGCTTTGTCATCCTCTCTCTCCACACAGCTAGTGGTTGGCGATGGGTCGTTGTGTGCTGGGACAGTGCAACCGAGACGGCGAAGGTGGGTTCCCTCCTTTCTTTTTATAATATATGTTGGATTACCTTTTCTCTTTTTTTCTCTGTCGGCTCATTAGTGTTGCGTCTTTTGCATTGCCTCTTCGTGTGGCGTCTCTTGCGTTGGTGCGTGGGGAGGAGGGAGGTCGGATGGTTGGCCCACTATTTGTTCCTAGCTATTCAACGCGCTTTCCGTGTGCTTGGTTGTTGGGCGTTGCCCTGGGCTACCTGGGTGCTGAAGGATGAATGTTCAGCGCCGCTCGCTTCACCTTCTTGTACGTACCCTTGGCTGTTGGATGTTGCTAGGGATCTAGTTTTCCAAGCATTTTTGCTATGCTTTCGCTCTAACTTGCATAATTTGGATAAAAGCTATCAAGACTGAATTTCACACGCACTCTAACTTCTGAGGACGGGAGACAACGGAACATTGATGCATGTGCACTCCGTTAGGTCTCTCGGTTTGAGTGCGATAAAACATACATCATCGTGTTTTTGTTTCTTAATAGTTGTAGCAAAGGCATCACATACGGTTATTTGAGTTAAACTGTGTGTGCAATGCAGTTCATCCGTGTAAATCGTTTGTACTACACAGTTGTATTTGGGGCATATGATTTATTTTTCCATATGTGTGGTAGCAGCGGGAGAAGTGGGCGTCCGGGCTATACTGGGAGGAACAGCTTGGCCGCATGGATGGAGCAGGAGCCACACAGGTATCAGCCACACAGCTACACGCTTGGACTGCACCAGAACACACCCCATACAAAAAACAAGTTTTACACACACACACACAAAAAAAGTCGGACACAACCGCTATCCTGATTCGCTGGACACGTCCCACGTAAGGGAAAGTTTTGATCCTGATTTGCTTGCTTTTTCCCTAGTTAGCGTATGGCGTGTAGATGCTTGAGTCTCCTTTTAAACCTCTTTAGATGTAAAGATATATATCCTCAAAACGCAAAAACGAAATTGTATCGCGGTCCTCGGCAGTTCCCATACCTATTGAAGCTTTCATCTATCGCCTGACCCCACCCGACCTAGCTGGCAGCCGGACGCTCAGCATCCCAAACCAAGAAGAATCATGACGTTGTCTAGTGCTCAGCCTCAACGCCTCCGGAGGGACTGGGCGGACCTGGACGCCGGACCGGCGGGGCTGGTCGCCGAACACGTCCTGGGCAACGACATCCTCGACCTCGTCCGCTTCCGCGTGGTGTGCAAGGTGTGGCGCGCGTGCTCCGCCCACTTGCGGGCAGAGGGCGTCCTGGACCGGCGATTCCATCCTCGGCGGTGGATCATGCTCCCGAAAGCATATAACAACAGCAACGGCTGGCGACGGTTCCTGAATGTCTTCACTGGTGAGTCCATCCATCGGGGGCTCCCGGATCTAGCTCAAAGATGCCCCCATGTTCTTGGGACCACGTCCGAGGGCCTCATTCTACAACTAGGCACCGACGTCGGCCAGCTCCTCAACCCGCTGACGGGACAGGTCGTCGGACTTCCAAGTGCAGCCACACTACTAAGCATTGCCGAGTTTCACTATGAGCAACTATTTGAGCTTTCTTTGTACGGCGCGGGCCTCGCCGCCGACGACACGGTTGTCATTCACTTTCGTTCGTTTTCCATCGCCGTTGCCAAGCCATGCGACGAGCGCTGGACACACATCCGTTCCCAACACAGGATAACATCACTCTTGCCGTTCAAAGGTCGCGTCTACTGTGCCACGTCAAGGAACATCTTGTTGGTAGAAACTCAAACTAATGGGGCGAATCAGCCGCCGCAGCTTGTGGTAGCCGCCGGCCACAAACTACAAGAGGGGTTTGGGTCGCTCGAAAATTTCAAATACGAGCTCTACGAAGGGCGATGCCGGATGTTCCTAGTGGAAAATAATGGAGAGCTGATTCTTTGCCTTCGTGCTCGCAGTGAACAACAAATCCCCAGGGAATGCAATGTGAGTGTGTACCGGGTGGACTTGGACGCAGAGAACACGGTGCCCTTGCATGGCCTCGACGGAAAAACCTTGTTTCTCGGAAGGAAGAGACGTTTGCTCCTGGTGGCTACAGAAGTATCCCCCTCTATCAACGCAGAAACCGCATACTTGTGCTGGTTAAAGCCCAAGGATGATGCTGATGTTTATGGCATTGATCTCTTTGGTGGTGGACGCGCGGAGCCCAAATTTAAGAAGGGCGATGTTGCATATTATTTATCATGCTTTGTCTCATATAGTTGTAGCGAGTACTTTTAGAAATCCAAGCTTTGCTTTGATTTCATTCAATGCAATGCTTGAATTTATACTTAGAATTCTTCCTCTTTCTACTTTTTGGATTTGAGAGTCTGATCCATTGGGCAGCCATAGTCTTTAGATAAATGAAGACTCAAATCAATATATATCTACTTGCGCACAATGTGAAGTACTGAATTCTGATATTTACTTGGACTAGAGTTTCACGGGTCATAGATAGATGAATTCTTTGGGTGATTTTGATTAATTCATTTTCCCATATATACATATATTCCTCATGATTTTGATTGACGCCCAAACGGAGGATCTCCAAAGTGAACTGCTCGCATGATTTTAGATGGGGGTCTGATAAACCGACTAACACCACTGGTATGAAGAAGCTTGCGGTTGCTTTTTGTTTTTGCTTGAAAATGGAAGATAACTTTTCATTAAACACCATTCACAGCAAGATAGCTGGCAACCAGATTAGACACGAAGCTATGCGCGTCTCCCGGCCATATATACGGCTTGGGGTTTGACGACCATCTTTGTGGCAAAAGTCACAAAGGCATTAGCCACCTTATTACAAGTTCTTGGGCAGATAAGGATACTAAATACTGATAAGTTTTAAAAAACGAAAGACTTTATTTCTCTAAACAGAAGCCCATTTGGCGCTAGATCGCTTTCATTTTTTTGAACCGCGTGTACCAGCTCCTGGGAATCAGTTTTGATCATCACTTGGGCCATTCCCCATTCTTGAGTCATCTCGAGGGCAGCTGCTAATGCTATACAAGGATTCCCCATTTCCTTGCTATCCTGAATTCCTGATTCGCAATTAAGGGAAAGCTTCCATCCTGATTCGCTTGCTTTTTCCCTAATTACGTGGGACGTGTATATGTCCCATGTCGCATGCAGATTCTTGAATCTCCTTTGAAATCTGTATATGTAAACATATCCTCATCACCAGAGAAACACAAAACGAAATTGATCCTGGTACTCGGTAGTTCCTTATCAAAGCATTCATCTATCGTCCAACCCCAACGTTTCCCCGACCTAGCTGGCGGCCGGCCGGACGCTCAGAAACATGTCGCCGTCCAGTGCTCGGCATCCACGCAGCCGCCGGAGGGACTGGGCGAACCTGGACGGCGGACCGGCTGGGCTGGTTGCCGAGCACGTCCTGCGCAACGACCTCGTTGACCTCGTTCGCTTCCGCGCCACGTGCAGGCCATGGCGCGCGTGCTCCGGCCACCTGCGCCCGCTGGGCGTTCTGGACCGTCGGTTCCGTCCCCGACGCTGGATCATGCTCCCGAATGAACATAGCCAAGTCCACAACCACAACCGACGACGACGCTTCCTGAATCTCTTCACCGGCAGGTCCATCTACCAGGCGCTTCCGGATCTATATGCCCTTCCATACCATGTCGTCACGACCACGTCTGATGGCCTTGTTCTTCGCCTAAGCACCAGCGTTGGCCAGCTCCTTAACCCGCTGACGGGGCAGATCGCCGAGCTTCCAAGTGCAGCGACGCTGTTGGACTGGGATGCTGGCCTGGTTGGTCTTGAGCTACGCGGTGCGAGCGCCGCCGATGATGGTACTGTTGTACTTCACTTCCTCTCGTTTTACCTATCCGTTGCCAAGCCCGGCGACAAGCGTTGGACACTCATCCATTCACGCGATCGGATCTTATCAGTCTTTCCGTTCGCAGGCCGTGTCTACTTTGCCACGTCTAGGAACATCTCTTCGGTAGAAACTAAAACTAGTGCGGCGAACAAACCGCCGCAGCTTGTGGTGGCCGTCCATCACAAACTACAAAAGGGGTTCGGGTCGCTCAAAAGGTTCAAAGCCGATCTAAAAAGAGGACGAAGCAAAATGTTCCTGATGAAAAATAATGGAGAGCTGATTCTTTGCCTTCATGCTTGCGGTGAATACCGAACCCAGAGTGAGTTCAGTATGAGTGTGTATCGGGTCGACTTGGATGCAAAGAACATGGTACCCTTGCATGGCCTTGACGGGAAAGTCTTGTTTCTCTGCAAGAAGAGACGTCCGCTCATGGTGGCTGCTAGAGTGTCCCCCTCCATCAGCGCCGAAACCGCATACATGTGTTTGTCAATGCCCAAGGATGATGCCGCCGTTTATGCCTTTGATCTCTTCGGTGATGGGTGCACTGAGACCAAGTTTAATAAGGATGACACTGCATATTATTTGTCGTGCTACGTTTCACATTATTCTAGTGAGATTCAGTACCCAAGAATCCAGGCTAATTTGCTCTGATGCAATGTTCGAGCCATCCTAATAAATTATACTTAATTCTTTCTCTCTAGTCTGGTCCATTAGTCAGTCAGAGTATTAAGAAAGAAAAAGATACTCATATCAAGCTATATATTGCGCATAATGTGAAGTACTGGTATTACTTGGACTAGAGTTTCTCTATTCATATATGTAGGAAAGGTTGTGAGTTCATGACAATTAGGGGCTCGTTTGTGATTTGGATGACTTCATCTTCCTATTTGCTCCATATGATATTTGATTGATACCTGAAATGCTGGTCGG
>NC_057810.1:653113701-653132878 GCF_018294505.1 Triticum aestivum
GGGTCTCAAAAGCAAATTGCTCGGCTGATGGCCATCTGACGTGCTCCACTGCTCCTATGCAACTGAGGTGGATTTGTAGAAGACCATAGGTTCTAGTGATTTCCTTCACCTTCTCTCTAAGAGCATCTACAACCAGACTTGGCAAATCCAGTCTATACATCCGCGGACGTCCGGCATGCCAATAGACGCATCCGTACGACCGTCATATCTCATGGTCGGCATCCACATATTTAAATCCGGGGAATCTCAAATCCATGCGAACCCATGCATGTCCATCATACCCGCCAAAGTCGCACATAAATAATAAATGTTGTACCGAGAATACATAGTTCTTACATAAAATTTATTTTAAGGGCACAACTCAAACATTACCTCTTTGGTTTTCATTGTGGGTCCGCATATGTTCCACAAGATCATTGAGTAGTTGCACGTGCACCTGATGATCTCAAAGATTCCGATGCATCTGTAGAAAGTTTATAGGCTGAGTTGCATCTTGATCTTCTGGGATATGAACTTGTTCTCCATGTGCTTCAAAATCATTGGTTTGGACAACATCATCACCCTTATCCTCGACAATCATATTATGCAAAAAACCGGCATCCACCGTTTTCCCTAAAAAAGCGACAATCATATTGGTCGGTCCATACTCCTCATCCAATGAGGCATCTGAATCCGTCGCTTTTCCTAAAAAATACAAAAAACCGGATCGGACAATGTGTCGAACACATAGAGCGTAAGGGTCAGCCCGAGAGTTGCCGGATGTACTGGCGTCCGGGCCGGCGATGACGTCCCTGGCAGCGCAGAGGCTTGGAGTGGCAGTGGACCACGAGCGGCTGCGGAGCTGCAGATGGATGGCGTGCAGGAGGAAGAAGAGAGGAGAGAGCCGATGGATCCGGTAGGGCTGGGCGAGCGGGGTGGATTTGGTGCAATTGGAGATGGGTAAGGCTGTCAGTTCCGACGTGGCGGACGCGTCCGGACGCCCCCTACATCCGCCTCATATTTGTGCTGGATATGAGGGAAGTCGGTTAGACCGGACGTTTGATGCCCGTTTAAGAAGCCCGTCTGAATCGGTTTTTTGTGACCGATCAGTAAATAGGCCGTCCGTTCGTTTGAGGCGGGTTTAGGGCGCCGACCGTAGATGCTCTAAAGCATCGATTGACACATATGTTTCAGTGGTCGTCCTTCTAGATGTCCAAAATACTGTCGGAGACAACTGATATGAAGAAGGTTGCAGCTGCTATGGGGCATGAACTGCATGCCATGCAGTGGATCACGTGCTTGCCAGCGACCCTTCCACCTCCAATGCCCTCGACCAGCTGCTCAGCGGTGCAGAGTGATCATGTTTTGTGAGTGCCCATGCACCGACTGCTTTGCCAAATTCTCGTAGCACTAGCACGTACATATATCCCGCAAAAAAAGAAGCGCGTACATCTATACGTTGCATCTCTAGAACATAGAGCGATCCTTCACATGGCACACAATTTATTTTTCCAACCATGTGTTACATCATTATCACACATGGTTTCTAGATCGGGTGCGCCGTTGGGGGACTTGGAAAGGCTGAATCCGGCCGTCAACAAGGTCATCGCTGCAAGAAGCGTCGACACACGAGTAAGGTTTTGATTACCGAACGGAATTTCAAGATTTCCCGTGGTTACCGAGTATTTCGTTGCCCCCCGGTAAACCCCCACACCGAGCAAAAAATATAATTTTTTAATTTAAATACACAATGTATAGTAAAGTAAGTTAGCTTCTCTGTTATGTCAAGATAGTAGGTTCTGGTAGCTTCAAAAAAAAAGTTAGTTCTGGTGTGCTGGTAGCTGCTGGTTCGAGTGTCCCTTCTTGCTATTTTTTCTGTACCTTTTTGAGAATCTATTTTTGTACATTTTCCAAAATACATAAGCACAAAACATGCATGAAAACTGAAAGACCCAGAAGTCGAATTGATGACCTCACAGCTTCGCGTTGACAACGCTCCAGTGGCCTAGTAACTCTTTTTTTGTCAGTTTGTTTGACCGTTTGTTTGACCGTTAGGGATGGGCCTGCACACAAATTTAAAAAAGCAATCCGATCCCTGCATTTTTTTTGTAAAAAGCAATCGGGTCCCTGCTCTCAAATCAGGGCAGCCGGTGGCTCTCCTCGCTCCCGAGCACCACCTTGCGACCCAGCCTCCTCCGGCCGGTGAGCCGCCCGCCGCCTGCGCTCACCGGAGCTCAACTCCGGCCGCTCCTCCTACGCCGGCTCCCCATGGCGGGTGGCGAGCCCTGGCGGCCCCATAACGGGCGGCGACCCCCTGGCGACTCTGGATGGCACGCAACGGCGGGGTGACACAAGCAGAGCCCCATGGCGGGCGGCGGCTCCCGATGGCGCGCGGCGGCGCGGCGACCGTGCCGGAGCACCAGGGATGTGCGGAGACTCCAGGCAGCGAGCACGGCAGTGAACCCCGCTGCGGAGGAGGCCGGTGAGGTACTTGTCACCAGGAGCGTCGGCGAGCTCCTACCAGCAGTGTGGCCGGCGGCCATGGCGGGTTCTCCGGCGTTGTTCGTAAGCAGGGAGAGTGGAGGACTAGGGAGGCAGAGAGGAGAAGGAGATGACTAGATGAGTAGAGACACTGACATGTGGGCCCCACATGTCAGGTAACGGTCAAACTGACGGTCAAACTAACGCTTCGTTTAGGTGTGCGTCCAACCTGTCATAATCACAATCAATTGATAAGCAGTCGGCAATTTGGGTTTTTTGAAACAGCCAACCCCTGACTTGGTAGTTATCTGAGAAAAATTAAAAACCGGTAGTTTTTTAGAACCCTAACCTGTAAAGTAGTAGTTTTATGCTATTTACTCGTGAAAAAACCGATCGCTTGCCTTTTCAGAAGTGTTAGCGTATCGCCTGCAGATTCTTGAGTCCCCTTGTAAACCGTATCAAAGCTTTCATCTATCGTCCAACCCCCCGACGTACCCTGACCTAGCTGGCGCCCGGACGCACAGCATCCGACAGGAAGACGAAGAAACATGGCGAGGTCCAGTGATCGGCGTCGACGCAGCGGGAGGGACTAGGCGAACCTGGACGTAGGACCAGCCGGGCTAGTTGCCGAGCACGTCCTGTGCAACGACCTCATCGACCTTGTCCGCTTCCGCGCGGTGTGCAGGACGTGGCGCGCGTGCTCCGCCCACCTGCGCCCACAGGGCGTTCTGGACCGGCGGTTCCTCCCCCGGCGGTGGATCATGCTCCCCAGAGCGTTAAACAATGGCAAGGGCCACCACAGGCGGCTCTTCGTGAACCTCTTCACCGGCGAGTGCATCCGCCGTGTGCTCCCGGCATGGGATCGCCACTGCCACCATGTTCTTGCGACCACGTCCGAGGGCCTCGTTCTTCGCCTCAGCACCGACATCGGCCAGCTCCTTAACCCGCTGACCGGACAAGCTGCCGGGCTTCCAAGCGCAACGTCACTAAGGGAAAACATGCAGAGCCTAAACTCTCTTTGGCTGCGCGGTGCGGGCCTCACTGCCGACGACACGGTTGTGCTTCACTTTAGCTGGTCTTCCCTAGCCGTCGCCAAATCCGGTGACGAGCGCTGGACGCGCATCCATCCCCATGACAGAATCACATCAATCTTGGCGTTCGCAGGCCGCGTCTACTGTGCCACGTCAAGGAACATCTCGATGGTACAAACTAGAACCATGGCAAACCAGCCGCCACAGCTTGTGGTGGCCGCCGACCACAAACTACAAGAGGGGTTCGGGATGCTCGACGATTTCAAATACGAGGTCGACGAGGGCCGATGCCAGATGTTCCTAGTGGAAAATAACGGAGAGCTGATTCTTTGCCTTTGTGTTCGCGGCAAACATACAATCCCGAAGGAGAGCGATGTGAGAGTTTACCGGGTGGATTTGGATGCAAAGAACATTATGCCCTTGCATGGTATTGACGGAAGAGTCTTGTTTCTCGGCAAGAAGATACGTTCGCTCCTGGTGCCTACCGGAGTGTCCCCCAACATCAACGCCGATACCGCATACCTGTGCTGGTCAAAGCCCAGATATGGTGGTGCTACTTACGGCATTGATCTCTTCAGTGGTGAACGCACTAAGCCCAGATTTAAGGATGATGATGTTGCATATTATTTATCATGCTACGTCACAGAATATTATAATGAAGGAATCCATGCTTCGTTCTGATTTCCTATATGCAACAAGTGTTCGAGTCCGTCCGGAGCTACTAATTAATAACCTATTCTTGGAATTGTTTCTATTATCATTTTTTTTCATGATTTGAACGTTTGTTCCATTGTGTGAATTCTTTGCATAAACGAAGACTCTAATTAATATATATTCTCTTGAGTATATATGGGGGTACTGAATTATGATATTTACTTGGTCTAGAATTTCTCTTGTCATAGATGAAGTAAATTAACCTAAGTCATGACAATCAGGGCCTTGTTTGAAAAAAATTCTTTCTTCGTGTGGTTTTGATTATTTCATTTTTCTATATGTTCCACATGACCCGAAATGTGGGCATGTCCGAAGCAATTTGCTCACATGATGCCAGGTGACATGCTCCTTCGCAGCTAGCTAGGGTAGGTATGAATATGTTGACCTTCATTTTGAAACATCAGATTTATACATTATGGTTGTTCTTTTTAAAACAACAACCCCTCTTGTCGATTTGAATTGAAGAAACCACCTTGGTTTCTTATGGCCGTCTCTACCAACAGTTCTGAATTCCTGAGTCTAGGCGATTGTTGGGATTTGGCCCAAGCTAGCTTCGCCAAATAATTGGTTAGCCAAAATTTTGGTGAAGGTTTTGCTAGTCCATGATTTGGTTAACATTGGCCAGAAAAATGAATTAAAGGGGCCAAAACAGCATTGACATGCCAAATTTTTTTGGCCATGTTCCAAACGAAGAATGTGTTTTTGGTCATGACCAAAATATTGGTTAGGTAGCTTAGGGCCACAATTCAAACACACCCTAGATGCCCGATAAACCGACCGAGACAGCTGATATGAAGAAGCTTGCGACTGCTATGGGGCTTGGAGCATTGACTGCCTAGGCAATGGATTACATGCTTGCCATCAGAGCTTGCACCTCTATCCTGGACTAGGTGCTCAGCGGTGTAGAATGATCTTGTTTTTAAGTGCACAAGCACTAATTTGCTTTTGCACATTATGATAGCAATAGCGCGCACATCTCTGCTTTGATCCACCCGCGTCTGCATGCTGCAGCTATATAGGCAAACAATGTCGTGATAGTGTGATTCTTATGTTTTTCCTTCTACCCGACTGTGATTGTTATGTTTATATACGACATCCCGAGTAGTGCGATTGTTATGTGTTATTGTAACATTTGTTCTATTGGGAAGCCTGTGTACTAATCCCAGCGACCGTCTGCACATGCGCATAGCAGTTACTGTGAGTCTATTTCTAGTTGGAAGAGTTCCATTTTTATGCACTCGCCGGTGGAGACGTTGAAAGACGTTGAGGAAGCGGCGGGCGTAGGGAGAGGCGAGTTTCTCCCGGAGCATGACCCACCGCGTAGGGTGGAACCGGCGGTCCAGAGCGCCGTGCCCGTGCGGGTCCGTGCAACACTGACGCCACAGCCCGCACACGGCATGGAACCGGATGTAGTCGGCCACGTCGTTGGCGAGGACACGCTCGGTGATGAGCCCCGCCGGACCTTCCCCAAGATTCGTCCAGTCCCTGCTGCAAGAGGGGCTGTACGTGCGCTCATGTTTGCGATTAAATGATGTCCGTGCGCAACAGAGACTCGTCCTATGGGCGGCGATGGAACAGGCATTCAGATGACCCGGCGACGGAATTTTCAGAGAGGAGGACGACGAAGAGGGGCGTAGTTGTTGATGGCCGATGGTTCCCGCTGATCGCCGCCGCCTGGGCATCCTCCGAGAGGCGGCTGCCTCTCGCTCCGCCATCCAAGTGCGCGCCCTCGAACAAGGGAGTGGGAACTCAGCTCGCTCTGGGCCTCATAGTTGCAGAGGTGGCACATTTGTATTTGTACTACTCCAATCCACGAGGGAGTCGAACTTCGTGTACGTCGCTCATGTTGAGGAATCGCACGAGGGAGAGCTCGTGGGCTGTTGGACCAGTTTGAGTGCGGTTGCTTCCCCGATTTTCTTTCCTTATTAGTGTTTTTCTATAAAGCTATGGTATGCAATTTGCATACTCTTGAAAAAAAAATCTTCCTTGAAATTCTCTTCTTCTATAAAACTATGATAATGTAATTTGCGTACACTCAAAAAAACATTCTTCCTTGCAATTTGCTTCTTCTATAAAGCTATGGCATGCAATTTTCATACGCTCAAAAAAAATGTCTTCCTTGCAATTCTCTTATTCTATAAAGTTATGGTGTGCAACTTGCGTACTCTCAAAAAAAATATTAGAGTTTTTCTTTTTTAGATTGTTCAGTCGGTTCATCAAGAAACTTAAAAAGCTTGTAACTTGCAAAACTAAACAATGTTCATGAAAATTTTAAAATAAAAAAGATTGCTCAGGAATTTTATAAAATGCTTGAGAATTCAAAAGATGTTCATGAATTTCAAAAAGTATTTTAAAATGTTCATGAATATGGAAAATCTTGTCAATTTTTTAAAAATGTTCATAAATTTAACTGAACCATCAGGAACATCGGACATGGATACAAGTGAGGAACACGATTTTTTTTCCAAACATGCTATGTCATCATCACGCACACGTTCTCGTTAGGGTGTAAGATCGGGTGGGGGGACTTAAAGGCCGAATCTGAACTAGCAAGCTTTGTCTCAGTCATCACCACCAACGGGTTCCCGCTAGGCATACCCGCAACGGCGGGCTAGCTACACCTGAACATCGTACAACCAGAAGTGAGTATCCAAGGTTATATGCCGACCAGAGCACCGGAGCGAACAGCTTGGGCGCATGGGTGGAGCAGGAGGAACAGAGGAATCAGTGACGAGGGACAATGATCGCGCTATGGTACACGTTGTCCTAAAAAACATGTTGTACACAAGCGTGATTAAAAGAAAGTTGTACAGAACTGTATAATCTGAACCTCCAGAATTTGTCTTCCTTGGAGGTCGAATACCTGCGCCCCTGCCACTTTCAGTACGTCCACCTGGGAGTGAGGCGAGCCAAAGCAGCAACATTGGGAGCAAGGATATGATCCGGCCATGCGTAACCTTCACGCCACCTCGGATTTCTCATCTGCCATGTCCGATCAATACATGCAGGAGGCTGATTCTGTTCTGGGGAAGAGATTATCCCGTCGGCAAGCGTCCGACAACCTGAATCCCACACAGGGAGCTATGGTGGTGCATGCTAAGAGGGGTGTTGGCAACAAGCAGAAACGAGGGAAGACTCAGCAGAGTGGCAAAGGCAAGAACCAAGAGGAGGAGAAGATGGACTCGGACAGCATGGATGGAGTGGAGGCAACCGGCCTTGGGGCCGCCGGTAAACTGACGGGGTCGGGTGCGCCGCCCCATCAGGAGCAATGAATTGGCCAAGTTGGAACTGTCGGGGGGCGGGGAATCCCTCGACAATTCGTGACCTCGCGTCTCTTGTTAGGATGCATTCCCCAAGTCTTGTTTTCTTGTGTGAGACTAGGCAAAATAAAAATAAGATGTATCGTTTGCGTAATAGGTTAGGGCTTTCTGGTTTTGAAGGAGTCAGTAGTAATGGCCGTAGTAGTGGCCTAGCACTGTTCTGGCATGAGTCTATGTATATCGATGTGCAAGAAGCAAATGAAAGATTGATTGACATGTATTTGTGTATGTCCCCGAACAAGCCACTATGGAGAGCTCCATTGTTTATGGCGAACCGAGAGTAGAGAATAGACACATTATGTGGGATAAGCTCAAAGGACTGCATGCTCAGAGCACTCTGCCATGGGTGATTATCGGTGACTTCAATGAGGCTATGTGGGATTTTGAGCATATCAATCGGAAACTCCGAGACCTCCTGGCCAAATGATTAATTTTCGGGATGCACTTGAAGCTTGTGGCCTGACTGGTCTTGGTTTTTCAGGCCATCCCTTCACATATGATAATGGGCGGAGTGGCCGGGCGAACGTCCAAGTTCGGCTGGATAGAGCGATGGCGTCCAACGACTGGAGAGACATGTTTATGCAAGCTTCGGTGGCAAACCTTGTGTCGCCGGCGTCGGACCATAGTCCGCTGCTCCTCAAGTTCTCACTGGAACAAGACAGGCGGCCTTGCAGCAGCCGCCGGTACGAGTTGATGTGGGAGAGATCGCCGGCGTTAGAGGCCATTATCGCAAACTCTTAGTCAAGCAAAGGTACGAAAAGGAACCTGGGAGATGTAAGGGAGGCCCTTGCTACTGTTATGGCTGATCTACACACTTGGGAGTAATAAAACTTTTGGCGATGTAACACGGGAGCTAGAGAAGTCACGTACTAGGCTTGAGGAACTAACCGATATGAATGCAGACCGAGCAGAAATAAGACTGGAGATGGACAAGATGAATGAGTTGTTATACATGGAGGAAATGTTGTGGCTCCAGAGATCATGGATTGATTGGTTAAAGGAAGGGGATCGTAACACCAAGATGTTTCACAGGAAAGTAGTTTGGCGAGCGAGAAAGAATAAAATCCGAGGGCTGGCGGATGAGGCGGGTGTTATGCACACCGATCAGGCCACCATGTAACAGATGGTAAACTGTTATTTTCAAAAGTTATTCACAGCTGACCCAATGTTGGATCCACATGATGTGTTACAGCTTACACAACCCAAGGTGTCCGCGGAGATGAACAATAATCTATGCAAGGAATTTACCGATGAGGAGATTTCTAATGCAATGTTCCAGATAGGGCCTCTGAAGGCGCCGGGGCCAGATGGGTTCCCCGCGAGATTCTTCCAGCGGCATTGGGCGATGATGAAGGATGACATAATTAATGCGGTTAAATTATTTTTTTCCTCTGGAGTCATGCCGGATGGAATAAATAGTACAGTCATTGTTTTGACCCCCAAGATTGACTCACCGATTTTCGGCCTATCAGTCTCTGTAATGTCATATATAAGGTGATAGCCAAATGTCTGGTCAATAGGTTGAGGCCTATTTTGGATGAGTTGGTGTCCTCAGAGCAGAGCGCCTTTGTACTGGGCAGATTAATTACAGATAATGCTTTAATCACTTTTGAGTGTTTTCATGCGATCAAATAGGAGAAGGACCCAGAGCAGAGCTTTTGTGCCTATAAACTGGACCAGTCCAAGGCTTACGATCGGGTAGATTGGGTTTTCTTGGAGCGAGTGATGCAACAGATGGGTTTCTCTCATCGATGGGTGGATTGGATAATGAGGTGTGTCACCTCGTTGAGGTATTGCGTGAAAGTCAATGGAGCCTTCTCGGATTCATTCGCACCGTCTCGTGGACTACGGCAGGGAGACCCCCTCTCACCTTTCTTATTCCTTTTTGTTGTCGATAGTCTTGATGCTATTCTTTTTTTTTTGAAAACCACCACATATAGTATTGATTAACCAAGATTGTTACTACAATCATTCACTACAAAATTCACCACGCAGGGCGGAACATCGTTAACAAGGATACCATCCGATCTATTATCAAAACTAAATTTTGCAATTGTATGGGCCACAACATTAGCCGAACGTTTAATCTTGGAGTATTTAAAATTATTTATAAGCTTTGATAAACTCCTTGCTTTCTTTTTCAAATCAGCCATTGAAGACCTGTCTCCTATTTCATTTGCAAGGGACGCAGCCACAAACAGGATTCTAAAACAGGAGATTGCAGCCAACCGCCTCACTCCACTCCGGATGTGCGCCCAAGCTCCAGGCATCTTACACCTCCTGTTCACGAACGACACCTTGTTGTTCTTTCGTGCTAATGGAGAGGAGGCTGCCCAAGTCAAAGAAGCTCTCAGTACATATGCTAGAGCTACATGCCAGCTCATAAATCCAGCCAAGTGCTCCATAATGTTCAGCCCCAAATGCTCACTAGCTAACAAACAGGAGGTCATGCACAACTTGGAGGTGGTGAATATGAGCTTTGAGGAAAAATATCTTGGCTTTCCAACGGCAAGTGGCCGCTTTTCCAAAGGGAAACTACACAATCTTCAACAACAACTGACAAAGAGAATTATACAGTGGGGGGAATTGATGTCCCAAGCAGGACGTGAGATTCTAATCAAGGCGGTGGCGCAGGCCCTACCCACCTTCCTAAGGAGTTTGTTTAAATTCCCTAGAAGCACCTATGACGATTTAGGGTGGATGATTCGTAGCTATTGGTGGGGCGCATACACAGGCAAGGGGAAAACGCACTTGAAATCATGGGACTCGCTTCTGAGGCCCAAATCGGCTGGGGGTATGGGATTCAAGGACTTCAGACTATTCAACCAAGCAATGTTAGCTCGGCAAGCATGGCGTATTTTGGTCAACCCGGAATGTCTTTGTGCGCGCTTCTTGAAGGCAAGGTATTTCCCTAATGGACGATTAGAAGATATTGTTTTCACTAGCAACGCTTCGCAAACTTGGCAGGCCATCGTGCATCGGTTGGAATTGCTGAAGAAAGGCTTAGTCTGGCGCATCGGTAACGGGCAGTCGGTCCGAATTTGGCGGGACTCCTGGATACCACACCCTGTTGGTCGGCCACCAATTACCCAACAGGGAAGGTGCTGGCTCCGCCGAGTCTCAAAGCTCCTAGACGAGCATCGTGCATGGCGCGGAACCCTACTTCAATAGTACTTTATGCCCATTGATGTTCAGGAGATACTAAAGATTAAAGTGTCCCTCGGCTGGGGGCAGATTTCCTTGCATGGGGTGCAGAACGTACTGGTATCTTCACCGTACGTAGTGCGTACCGACTGGCGCTTGAGGACAAGCTTCGTGCCTCTTCACTCGCAGCGAGCAGGGCACCGGACGGGCAACGTGCCGTCTGGGCATTATTATATATGGAGGTGCCCTGCTCCTCCTAAGATGTGTGTGTTCGCATGGCGTTTGGCTACTAATTCCCTTGCCACGTGGTCTAATAAATTCAGTCGACACATGGAGGTTACTGATATATGCCCATTATGTGGTCTCGAGCGCGAGGACACTTTTCATGTGTTTTGCAGCTGCCCTCGGGCGGTGCATTTGTGGCGGACTATGACGGAGGTGTGGAGTATACCGGACATCGAGTCAGTCCGTAACACAGGCCCGGAGTGGCTCCTGAACCTAATTGCAGAATGCAATGAAGGGGACCGGCTTCGCCTGATTATGCTGTTGTGGAGATGTTGGCATGTGTGCAACTAGATCACTCATGGCAAATCGGCACCGCCCGTGGAGGTATCTCGTCTCTTTTTGCAGAGCTACGTGACCTCACTGCTCGGGATCCAGCAGTATCCGCAGGGAGATTGGGACAAAGGGAAGATGACCATCCAACAAGAAGGTGCAGAACATCCTATATCGCATGTGAGAGGTGTGCCACGAATAGCCCACAAATGGAGTCCCCACCCGCCAACTGGACGAAGCTAAATGTCGACGGCTCCTTTTCCCATGATGACGGGAGGGCCGGGACGGGAATGGTGCTCCGCGACCAGGAAGGGGCCATCATTTTCTCCGCGTGTCGCTCGCTATGGTCTTGCGCGGACCCTCTACATGCCGAGCTGGCTGGGTGCATGGAGGGCATAGCTTTGGCCCTCCAATGGACGGAGCTGCCGTTTATCGTTGAGTGTGATAGTCTGCAGGCAGTGCAACTGATCAATGCCTCAAGACAAGACCGTTCGCAGTACGCCATGGTGGTCTCAGAAGTGAAGCATCTTATGAGTGAAAGGGAGTGTCGTGTTGTTCATATTTCTCGAGAGCAGAATAATGTAAGCCATATGTTGGCGAACTTTGGGAGGACGGAAGACCGTATTGTGGTCTAGCTCCACTCCGGCCCAGACAATATCCCTAACTTGTGTAGGGAGGACCTCCTTGGCTCTTGAGTAATACAAATCCCTTTTACCCCCACACAAAAAAATTGTATAATCTCGGATCGGACCGTCTCCTCCTTCGACATAGGCATAGTGTCAATATAGTGTCGGTTGTATAGGGCCTTACTAATGGGAAGTGCTATTCTAAGCTCAAGCTCAGATGCACTCAATATCACAGTCGTTCGCTAGCATCAAGATTCACAACTTCCCATGTATATTCCTATGTATTCGGCCAATCTATTTCCGGAGCGGGGCCCGCCTACCTACCCCAATTAATGTCACGGGCGTCATCCCAGAGTAACCGGCTCAGACGGGCCTGCAACCAAGGGCCACGGCTCAGCCCCCATCCCACTAACGGCCGCCGTCCACACCAGCCCCTTGATTTACTGCAACTCACCAACCACCCCCTCCTCAAGATCCTTCCTGCTCTTCTCCTCTCCTCATTCTCTTCAACCAACGCGCCGCAAGAAACCAGAGCGCCGGTCATGACCTCCTCATCTTCTTCCTCGCGCCCTAGGGAGATACTCCTGCTCATTCCTTGTCCTGATTGTGGTGGCTAGGTCGTCACCTTCGTCGTCCCGGCCCTCCCAGGCTGGAGTCCGGTTCTACAAGTGCTTCAACAAAATGTAAGATTTCAGTTCCACAAACATAATACGTGCTTTCTGATACTAGATTTACCTTGTTTTGCCCCATGCCCGCAGGCTGTACTCTGTTCGTTCATGAGATCCAGTTACACGTACCTGCCGGAGCTGAGTCGCCATGGCCTCTCCCACCGGCATGGATTGCAGCAGCCTCTATCAGTGCATCCAGCTTCGTCTCTCCACCAGTGATCTCGCCGGGAGCAGCATTTCCCTGCCGGCACCGAGATCGAGCACCAAGCCCCACATCGGCAGATCTACCTGCTCAGCCACAGATTCAGCAGATGCACATTGGTGCTCCTCGCCGGCACTAACCACCTGCTTGTCCTGGCGTTGTTGGTCCTAATTTTGGGCAGCGAACCAGTTAAACGGTCCTTTAGCTAATTAGCCTGAGTGTTGTCCCAAATGTACCACGAACTATGCAATCTGTCATTTAGATTTGGAAGTACGCGCTAAGCCCTTTGTCATCAGCCCTGATGGTTCTTTTGTGTCTGTATATAGTCTGCTGTAATCATGGGTTCTACTAATAAAATACGACCGGCGCCACACATGGAGTAGTACTAAGCTCTGCAAATCATTGCGCCTGCGTTTTTTTTTCAAGTTCCACCAGCTACAGTTTTTTTTTAACTTTGAGACCTTTTTCTAACAACACTTTGACACTAGTCACATCACTACCTTGGTCTACGTGCTGACCGACCACCGTATACATTCACTAGCTACACCGGCTGATCAAGTACATCACACCCACTCGATCTACATGCATGCTGCGCAGTGTGCCATCTAAGGTTTGATTTGGTTCTCCTGATGTTTGTCGCGCATGCCGCGCAGTTGGTAGACCAAGGTTTTTCCTACCCAAATCAGATGTTCATGCCAAACTGAATTTTATTGTCAGTGATGCATCTTAGTTTGTCGATCTCTCCATTATGCAGTACTTTCAGATACCATTCCACGCACATATATTATCATGTCTAATTATATTCTCATCAGAAGTAAGATATCATGCTCTACCATCTATTAGTACCGCTAGATCTGATTGATTTATTAACAAGAATTATTATGTGCTCATGTATTATAGATGACCAAATTGCTCTGCCAACATCTGCTCAAACGTCAACCAAGGACTGTTGTAAATTAAGGATTTTTAACTACAAACCTTTTTGCATGTAAGCCAGCAGATGTGATTATATCCAGCATTACTGCATAACTGTGCACAAAGGAAGTTGTTGACATCAGTATTTTTCCAAACATTTCACAGGAATCTTTATTTGACCAGTCCTACGAGTCACAGTTACATTTTCAAGATTTTTCATGCTTTCTATGACTGGTCAATCTTACTGTCCTTATTCCTTACTGGGGGAGACGGCTGCTGAGGACGTACCCACACGTAGCCATACATCAGAACACACCGGAGACCCCCCAGCACCAACATCACATATCTCTGCTAAGCATGCCGTAGAAGTTACTGAGTCCTTTGATGAATTCAAGCGATGGCTTGCTACCACTATTCTAGCAGATCAACCCAGAAGCAACAGTATGGGAAATGTACTCTTTTGCTGAGAGAACTATAAAGAATCATCATAATCCTAATCAGGAATTTTAGGTGCTTATCAGCATCACATTGATATTGCTGATGAAATGCGCCGACTAATCAAAGGCTATACCACCGAATCTTAACCGGAGGACTGCCACCCTCCCCGCCATGCCGAATTATTCATTTTTTGGAAAATTATGTGCACCTTCAACATTTCCAACATCATCTTTGCTACAAATGCATGACTGTCGACCATCCAGGCTTGCACTAACCTGATGAACCACTGAAATGTGTATCCAGGTTCGCTCTCGCGACGCTCAATTCTCCCACATGGGCTACTCCCGATATCGGCTGGTCCCAGGGCCTTTGTGAGTCCCATGTCCGTGCGGAGCAGCGTCTGCAATTGCAGAACATTTATGTTTACTATCTAAAGAAAACTAGTCCTTACAAAATATGGTGGTCACGGGCATCACGGAGGCACGTACCAACTCCACCGCGTGCTGCACTCCTGACATGGCTGACGGTGGTTCTTCCACCCTCCTTTGACCTCGCCGCCACGATGTCATTTGCAACCAATGTATCCAAACCATCTACGTTGCTACCAGGTAGATGTGCAGGCTCGTGATCATCTTCGCTTGCTGCATTCCATCATCACTAGAACTGTCTTCACTCAGGATTTCGATGGGCATATCGTCTCCACAGTGTTCGAGAACCTCACTCTCCTCTGCCCCTTGGATCCCGTTTCCGACTTCTTCCCTTTCCGCCTCCAAGACCACTTCATGGAATTCATGTTCCCTGCCCTGGAGGCACCACCAACGCACCCCCGTCGTGCAAAGCAAAGTTGTTGTTAGTAAATATTCAAAGTGCATTCTCAAAACACAAATTTAAAATTTTCTTCCATGTATGAACTCTCCCCGGCATGTTCATTCACCTGAACAGCTGCATCTACATTTGCAAGAGCAGCTTAATCACTGTCAGCATATTTCACAGTTGTGGTACTGTTTCTACTTGAAAAAATTGTAACCCTATGGCATGATACGCTCAATATCTACTCTACTCTGTTTAGTAACCTACCTCTACGCCCACCCTCCATGGGGCTTCTTTCCCGACCTGCAGGTTTTGCCGCCTGAGCAAGAATTCTGTTTGCTGGCACATTGGTGATCTGAGCTTCAGTAGCTGCAGAAACACACAAATGGCTTAGATGACTACTAAAAAACGGCTTAGATAACTGTTGTCCAGTTTATGACCACCATGATTTACTGTATCTCATTTTCCTTCAGCCGCACTTACCATTTTGATCATACAGTGTTTGATACATCATTGCAACCTTGGTGTCTTTTTCCTCTTGCTCCCTTAACTTACGGTGCTTCTCAACAAGTGAATCATTATCCGTGCCTGAGACTTCTTGGTGCCCATCATTTTTGCCATACATTTCCTGATACATCTTCACGACCTCTGCATCTTTCTCCTCTTGCTCTCTCAACCTTCTATCTGTCTCAACCAGTTTAGCATGCTCAGGATCAGACCACTCTTCAAAATTAACTTCATCGTTGCGTTCACTGTCAGAGATGTCAATAATCCCTTCAACCAAACCCATCTGCACATTCAATGCCGATGCACGGGATTCTCTCTCCATCTGATCTGCAAAAAACATGCACAAAATATTAAGCACACACTTAACAATTACTTTCTCATGTCGGCGTCAATAATATTTTTCAAAACAAACATTTTCTTTGTGCTCACATTTCACATCCAGTTCTGCTTGAAGTTGCAGCAAGCTGATCATTTAGATGCCCAGCAGCATTTCTGCCTAATCTCAAAAGGCTGTCATGTAAGGATGTGCTCTCATCTTGTATTTGTCCAGCAGCATTTCCCATCCTCTCTCAAATTCCTAACAGCCTTCTGAAACACACTGATTCGAGTTGAGCAAGGTGTCCTGCTTGGTGCAGCAGCACCAATCCTCAGTCTGCAAACACCAAATAGTAAGCATGAATTATCTGAATGCACTGTACTTACTCCTCTGAACCCAGAGAGCTATAGCTCCCTGATTTCTTTAGTGCAGTCAATTTTTCTTTATTAAAATCTATGTATCTCTCGTATGAAGGAGTTTTCAACTGAATGCAGCGAACTAACTACTCTGACCCCTGAAAGCTATAGGCGCCTGATTTTTTTAGTGTTGTCAATTTATGTTTACTAAAATCTTTACATGTCTGATGACAGAAGGAAGTTTTTCCTTATCTGAATGTCAATTATCTGAATGCAGTGTACTAACTCCTCTGAACCCAGAAAACTATAGCTACCTGAATTCGCTACTACTGTCAATTTTTTTCTTTACTAAAATCTTTGCATCTCTCATATCAGGGAGTTTCAAATGAATGCAGTGTGCTAACTATTTCTGAATCCAGAAAGCTATACCTGCCTGGTTTCTGCACTGTTGTCGATTTTTATTTACTAAAATCTTTGCATCTCTGATGGCATAAGGAAGCTTTTCCACTGACCTCTTATTCCATCGGGGTACCTGGGGATTCATCTTCCCCGTCGAGAGCTCAGAGCCTCGGACGTCAGATCCCTTCTGCCCGCTGTGGCCTCCGTTCCGGCAGCCTCTCCTGCTCCGGCACACCGTCATCCGCAACTAGAGGCGCAGGCACCAACCCCTCTCCTACCTCCTCAAACAGAGCAGATCTAAATCATGCGAGAAAAGCAACCGCGGTCAACAAGCTAAACCAACACCCAAAGAGTGCAGACAATCTCGCCGGCGAAAAGAGGATCCACGTACCTGCCTATTGGTTGCATCAAAAACTCCATGGTGGATCGCCGCCGCCGCTCCAGACCTCTATCTCCCCGTCGTCGCCTTCAAAACGCCACTCGCTTTGCAAGACACGACGCTGGACCCTCCATTCAATTCGACTCTGGGGCGGCCAGACGGAAAAGCAAACTTCCCGATCCACGGATCAGACGGCGGCTTCGATTCTGATCCATGGAACACCGTCCTGGCAGGAAACTGCCGTCCGTCCGAGCGTTACCTCCGGCCCACTACACAACGCTGCCACGTACGTATTACGCAACAGTACTCAATTTCTGGAAGACCACCGACGCTCGTATAAAACTACAGGCACAGATCTGGAGACGCTAACCAACGATGTGGATAACGAGCGCATTTGAGCTCGCGCTCAGTTACTCCACGTCCCTTACTAATGCCTATCTATCGTTTTGTTATATTTTTAGTCGGACTCGTTACTTTTGGCTGTGTGTATCCTGGATATGTAGAGGCCGAGTATCGCTCATGATGTGTTGTATCCGCTTGATGCTATATATTGAGTTAATAAAACGGCCTTTATCAAGAAAAAAAGTTGTACAGAGCTGCACATGTATATATGAGCAGGACACGTGCTACCTGCCTCGCGTCCCGCGTTAATAAGGAAAACCTTCCATCCTGATTCGCTTGCGTCACCGTAGCTAGCGTATCGCATGTAGAGTAGATTACTGAGTCTCCTTTTATATTTGTATAGATAGATGTAAGATGAGCCCGGGTACCGTTTTGAGTTTTTCGATGTGAGTGCGGCTAATCTGCATCCGGGCTCATCTGCACCCACGCTTAGAAAAAAATTCAAAAAAAATATTAGAAAAATTCAAAAAATTCCATTTTTTTTTGTGGTGGTAGATAATTTGACGCGTGAGGTGCGCCCCAAAAATCAGCTCATTTGAGCATCTGAGCAGCTCTCGGCAAAAAAGACAAAATCAGGGTCTGTAAAAATGTATACTGTTCACGCACTGTTTTGACCCGATTTGTTTTTTTTTGCCGAGAGCTGCTCAGATGTCCAAATGAGTTGAATTTCGGGGTGCACCTCAAGTGTCAAATTTTCTACCACCACAAAATAGTTTGGAATTTTTTGAATTTTTCTAGTATTGTTTTTGAATTTTTTGCTGAGAGGGAGCAGATGAGCCCGGGCACCGTTTTGAGTTTTCCGATGTAAGATATACATCAATAATAAATCAAACAAAAACGCAGCTGTATCTAAGATTTCCATCTATCGTCCGACCCCGACGTTTCCCCGACCTAGCTGGCGACCAGCCGGACGCTCAGCATCCCACGTCAAGAAGAAACATGTCGGCATGTCGCCGTCCAGTGCTCGGCATCCACGCAGCCGCCGGAGGGACTGGGCGAACCTGGACGCCGGACCGGCTGGGCTGGTCGCCGAGCACGTCCTGCGCAACGACCTCGTCGACCTTAGCCGCTTCCGCGCGGTGTGTAGGGCGTGGCGCGCGTGCTCCAGCCACCTACGCCCGCAAGGTGTTCTGGACCGGCGGTTCCATCCCCGGTGCTAGATCATGCTCCCGGAAGCATACAACAATGTTCATGACCAGCAACGATTCCTGAATGTCTTCACCGGCGAGTCCATCTGCCAGGGGCTCCCGGATCTAAATCACCGGCGCCGCTGCTATGCCATTGGGACAACGTGTGAGGGTCTCGTTCTACAATTAGGCACCCACGTTGGCCAGCTCATTAACCCGCTGACGGGACAGCTGGCGGGCCTTCCAAGTGCAACCATGCTGCTGCGCAGCGGGCAGAGCCTGCGTGATCTTCAGCTGCACGGCGCGGGCCTCGCTAACAATGACACAGTTGCGCTTCATTTTGGCTCGTTTCGCCTAGCTGTCGCCAACCCCGGCGATGAGCGATGGACCCATATATATTCGCACCATAGGATTATGTCAGTCTTGCCGTTCGCAGGCCGCATTTACTGTGCCACGTCGAACAACGTCTCGTTGGTAGAAACTCAAGCTGCTGTTGTGAACCAGCCACCAAAGCTTGTGGTGGTCGCCAAACATGAACTACACAAGGGATTTTGGTTGCTGAACGCTTTCAAATACCAGCTGAACAGAGGGCAAAGCTGGATCTTCCTAGTGGAAAATAATGAAGAGCTGATTCTTTGTCACTATGTGACCCCTGTGTAAGATGTGTTGTAATTGCACGATGTATTGATTCGGTGCAATGTGCACGGTATATATAAGTACAAGGTGGGGCCTCTACCTCAATCTATACAACAAACTAGAGAGGTGGGCCTAATGTACAAAAGACAATATACATGCACGAATATCATAC
>NC_057810.1:653133201-653137952 GCF_018294505.1 Triticum aestivum
CACAGGCAAGCCCTTGGTCATGATATCTGCAAATTATTGGGAAGTAGGAACGTGTAAAACACGAATATGGCCAAGAGCCACCTGTTCCCGAACAAAATGAATATCCAACTCAATATGCTTGGTCCGTCGATGATGCACCGGGTTAGCGGAGAGGTAGACCGCCGAGACGTTGTCGCAGTAGACCACCGTGGCACGGTCAACAGGGCAAGACAGCTCCTGAAGCAGCCGACGAAGCCAGGAACACTCGACGACGGTGTTGGCCACCGCACGATACTCAGCCTCAGCACTGGAGCGAGAGACCGTAGGCTGCCGCTTGAACGACCACGAGATAAGTGAGGGTCCAAGGTAGACGCAATAGCCCGAGGTGGAGCGGCGTGTGTCAGGGCAGCCCGTCTAGTCTGCATCGGAGTAGGCTGTGAGGGCGATGTCAGCGGAGGCGTGAAGCGTGACCTCAAGATCCATGGTGCCACAAACATAGCGGAGAATCCGCTTGACAGCGGCCCAGTAAACAGCCTGAGGAGCATGCATATGAAGACACACCTGCTGCACTGCATACTGGATCTCTGGCCGAGTCAAAGTGAGGTACTGGAGATCACCAACAATAGACCGATAGAAAGCAGCATCCGAAGCAGGGGAACCATCCATGGCAGAGAGCTTGGCCTTCGTATCAACAGGCGTGGCGGCGGGCTTGCAGTTAAGCATGCCAGCGCGCTCCAGGAGCTCATGAGCGTACTTCGGCTGATGAAGAAAGAAGCCATCCAGACGGCGCACCACCTCAACACCGAGGAAGTAGTGTAGAGGACCCAAGTCCTTGATGGCGAACTTAGCGCGAATACAAGCCGTGAGCTGACTGAGAAGGCCAGCCGTACATGCCGTCAGGATGATGTCGTCGACATATAGCATCAAGTAGGCCATGTCGGAGCCCTGGTGATAAACGAAGAGCGATGCGTCCGAGCGAGTGGAGCGGAACCCAAGCTGATGAAGAAACTCCATGATGCGCTGGTACCAAGTGCGCGGAGCCTGCTTGAGTCCGTACAAGGACCGTGAAAGCAGGCATACGTGGTCAGGAAGTGCCGGATCCACGAACCCGCAACCCTAGTAGTAGCGCGGGTTTAGAGCCCACTAGTAGCACGCGCTGCCGCGCTACTAATAAGGCTCTATAACTATTACTTAGCAGTATCGCGTGTGACATGCGCTACTGCTAAGATACATAGCGGCAGCGCTTCTTCTATCACGCGCTGCTGCTAATCTGGCTAGTTGCAACGTGTTTACTAACAATCGCTACTAGTATTTTTTTTATTTTTTTATTTTTTGTGTATTTATCCGCCATTATACAAATTTTGGTACAATACCAATTAGGAGGTTTATATTATTATGTCCATAACAGTGTGTCAAATGAAGGTGGATTAGGTTTAAGTGGAGGCAATATGTGATGCATGTCAAAAGTATACTACTAATCCAAACTTGATCTAGTTTGGACTAGTAGTACTTTCGATGTGCACCACATGTTGGCTCCACTTGAATCTAATCCGTCAGCACAAGCTATTTAATCATCATCATAGTCATTACCACCAACAATATTTATTTAATCACCACTAACACTAGCTAATAATAATCATCATAGTTATTACCACCAACACTAGTTATTTTATCATCATACTAATAGTGTAGCACATCATCATCTTCAAACTCATTTCTAGCTAGCTAATCACTCATGCTACTCTCTCTTAGGTAAAATAACATAAAACATGTATAGCTCTCCTCCTTTATCAAGTTGGAGCATGTAGATAAACCTGTCTCCTAATCATGGGCTGCGCTTCTGTTTGCTGCCCCCTAGTACTTCTCTGCGCTTCTCCATCACACATTTGGTCCAGTCTTCCACTATTAAGAATCCATCGCTAATCCTGAATGCACTAAAGTAATCTGTAGGATATCTCGGCCGTAAGCTAATAATACTCATGGTACCTTTAGTCTCGATCCCATAAGGCACAACATCCATCAGGAGTCCCTGTTGAAGAACATCGTATGGTAACATACTTAGCAATGAAGTTTAGCTTCAACAATAATGTATGGAAAAGATGCACCGAGGACAAATAGTAAAAATCTTACCATCCTTCCTAAATAGATGTGACCGTAGTTCATTACGAACACTATTGGTCGCACATTTTCAGTACTAACATTTCTAAATGCAGGAAGAAAATTTGTCTTGACAGTATCAAGATCCGCAAGCCATGAAACATAATGACTGAGATCCTCGCAGTTGAGTTCAGCCCCGGCACAGTAGTAGGTCCTGTCTACCAAGCGCTGGACATGTTTGCTTGAACCGAAATAAGCCGACAATAGAAATTAGTTGTCAACTATTTTGGAATAAACAATATCAAAGACATAAATATGGTTGAGAAACTTACATAATGGTATAACTGGAGGCGTCTGCACATCGACCCATATGTTGGTATTACCTTCAATATCATCTTCCGGACGAATATCAAAGGTAATAACCATATCAGGCTCAAATGCATAAGTCTTGCATAGTGCTCGCCGTGTTTTGCATCCAAAATAGGTGTAGTCGTCTGAATTGTATAATTTTGCGTGGAAAATATAACCATGCTCGGTCTTCAAGTAAACTTTCTTTACCTCCATAGTACGACTAAAACCTATCTTATCCAATACAAAAACTCTTGCATGGCAGGGGATACACTAGTAGAATAGTAAAAAAATTATAAGTTGAAGCAAATGAAGCATATGTCATGCTTAATTACGAAAAACGACTTGTCGTT
Source organism: Triticum aestivum (assembly GCF_018294505.1). Taxonomy (NCBI): domain Eukaryota; kingdom Viridiplantae; phylum Streptophyta; class Magnoliopsida; order Poales; family Poaceae; genus Triticum; species Triticum aestivum. The sequence goes on from NC_057810.1 coordinate 653,135,979, forward strand.
GTGACTTACTGTATCCACTTCGAAGTTATCGTCCAGCTTGGTGCTGAAGCGCCTATCATCATCTAGGAAGATTCCGTCGCATAGGCCGCGCTCGTCTTTGCAGTATATGCAAATACCGAAATCCTTTTCGTCGTCAGACATTTCCTATGTTCATAGTTGAAACATTAATTGAAAATCGATCGAAGACAACTACCAGGATACTCAACACACAAATCCGGGGCACTCGATATTTCCTACATATTCTGGCACAAGTCATGCCAAAATTCACGGAAAAATCCGGCATGACCTTTCCTAAAATAGGACATATCGAGCGCCTAAAATTTTCCAGAAACGGAAATGAATCAACACTCTGGCAAAACATAGACCACTCGGAGGTGTAACCTGCAAACATGGCCGGCCACTTGGGCAAGCACATATCCTATTTGAGCAACACAAGATATACAACAAGTTCTTACTAACTAGTTCTATTAATTCAACTAGTTCTTACTCAAAATAAAAATTTTACTCGTTTTATGATTCATCTTAGAAAGTTGATTCGTTTCCACCCTTACAGGAACCATAACTAATTTGAGCCGCATCTGCATCTGATTCGTTTCCACCCTTACATGAACCCTAACTAATTTGATGCAACTAAAATATGAAGAAACCTAGGCAGAGGTAGGGGAGCAGGCGTGCTCACCTCGGGTGACTGCGACGAGGGAGGGGCAAGCGGCATCGAGCTCCGGGTCGGGGCTCGGGCGCGTGGCGAAGGGCGACGTCAAGGCCAGGGGCGGGGGCGGCCTCCGGGGCGGCGTTGAGGTCGGGGCGGGGCGGCGTTGAATCCGGGGTCGGGGGCAGTGTAGAGTGTGTGCGGAGAGCGCGCGGCGGCCGACGGGCGACGGCGGCGGCAAGAGCGGAGGAGTTGGATTTGGGGAAGTGGCCGTGGGGAAGGACGAATCCGCGGTTAAGTCAGAAGTAGCAGTAGCGCGTTAGGGAAAGCACGCTGCTGCTACATTAGCTACAGCGCGTTCTGTGATACACGCTACTACTACTCCTTTCTCTTTTTTCCCATTTCATTTATTTTTCTTCACATTTTATTTTTCTCCTTTCACCTTATTATATTTCTTTCATTTTCAATTACCTTTGTATCTGCTTTCCATTTAATTTTAGATCCTTTAGCAGTAGCGAGTTTGGAGGAAACCGCGGTGCTACAAAGAAATTAGCGGTACCGCTGTTCTTCGTAGATCGCTACTACTATGTGTAGCTTGTGGGATAAGCCGTGGGAATTTTAGTAGCAACGTGTTTAGGAGGAGGCACGCTACTGCTAGAACTTTAGTTGTAGCGCGGTTTGAGCAGGAGCGCTACTACTACTTAGCACCAACGCTCTTTTTTGACCCACGCTACTGCTAAAGTTCTGTGTATAAGGTTTTCCCTAGTAGTGCCGGTGGGCTGCTGGCAGAAGACCTGCTCCTCGAGGTGACCATGATGGAAGGCGTTGGAGACGTCCATCTGGTGCACCAGCCAAGCACGAGAGACCGCAAGGTGGAGAACCATGCATATCGTGCTGGGCTTGACGACCGGAGCAAAGGTGTCGGTGAAGTCGATGCCAGCATGCTGTCGAAATCCGTGAATGACCTAACGTGCTTTATAGTGATCAAGGGTACAATCGGGACGGAGCTTGTGTTTGAAGACCCACTTCCCGGTAATCACGTTGGCGTGTCGGGGATGGGGAACAAGCTGCCATGTCCGGTTGCACAACAGGGCGTCAAACTCCTCTTGCATCGCAGCCATCCAGAGCGGGTCACGAAGAGCCGCTCAGACGGAGGATGGCAATGGCGACGGCTCAGAGGTGGACGCCGCATGGACGTAGTCATCCGTGGCGTAGCGTGAGCTCGGGCGAAAAATGCCCGTATGGGCGCGGGTGACCGGGCCGGCCACAGGTGCCGGAGGCGCGGGGGCCGGGGGTGCCGAGGGGGCTGCGTGGGCCCGGGGGGC
>NC_057810.1:653138154-653139046 GCF_018294505.1 Triticum aestivum
CAAGAGAGGCGCGCGAGCGCCCTGGGAGCGACGTCGAGGAGCCCGCGTCACCGGTGGCAGGAGGAACAGCCGGAGGTACCTACTGAAACGGAAACACATGCTCATCAAAGTAAACGTGCCGAGAAGTGAACACACGGTGGGAGACGGGATCATAGCACCGATATCCCTTGGAGTTGGAAGGGTAGCCGATGAAGATGCAAGCGACAGAACGAGGTGCGAGTTTGTGAGGAGCGGAGTCCGCAGTGCTAGGATAGCAAAGGCACCCGAAAATACGCAAGTCATCATAAGATGGGGGCGTACCGAAGAGAAGATGGTGAGGTGCATAGTTCCACCGTGGGTGGCAAGGGCGAAGGTTAAGGAGAAGTGAAGCAGTAGCGAGTGCATCCGGCTAGAAACGAGGCGGCACATGGGTGTGGAATAGGAGCGTCCGAACACAGTCGTTCAGAGTGCAAAGGACGCGTTCGGCTCGACCGTTCTACTTGTTGGGGAACGTAGTAATTTCAAAAAAATTCCTACGCACACGCAAGATCATGGTGATGGCATAGCAACGAGAGGGGAGAGTGTTGTCCACGTACCCTCGTAGACCGTAAGCGGAAGCGTTAGCACAACGCGGTTGATGTAGTCATACGTCTTCACGATCCGACCGATCCAAGCACCGAACGTACGGCACCTCCGAGTTCAGCACACGTTCAGCTCGATGACGATCCCCGGGCTCCGATCCAGCAAAGCTTCGGGGATGAGTTCCGTCAGCACGACAGCATGGTGACGATGATGATGTTATACCGGCGCAGGGCTTCGCCTAAACTCCGCGACGATATGACCGAGGTGGAATATGGTGGAGGGGGGCACCGCACACGGCTAAGGAACGATCTGTAGATCAACTTGTGTGTCT
>NC_057810.1:653139056-653155497 GCF_018294505.1 Triticum aestivum
AGGGCGCGCCAAGGGGGGAGTCCTACTCCCACCGGGAGTAGGACTCCCTTCTTTCCTAGTTGGAATAGGAGAAGGGGGGAAAGAGGAGGAAGAGGGGAAGGAAAGGGGGGCGCCGCCCCCCTTCCCTTGTCCTATTCGGACTAGGAAGGGGAGGGGCGCGCGGCCCCCTCCTGCCTCCTTCCCTCTTCTCCCTCGAGGCCCATGTAGGCCCAATAACCCCCCGAGGGGTTCCGGTAACCTCCCGGTGCTCCGGTAAAATGTCGATTTCACCCGGAACGATTCCGATGTCCAAGTATAGGCTTCCAATATATCAATCTTTATGTCTCGACCATTTCGAGACTCCTCGTTACGTCCGTGATCACATCCGGGACTCCGAACAAACTTCGGTACATCAAAACTTATAAACTCATAATAAAACTGTCATCGTAACATTAAGCGTGCGGACCCTACGGGTTCGAGAACTATGTAGACATGACCTAGAACTATTCTCGGTCAATAACCAATAGCGGAACCTGGATGCCCATATTGGTTCCTACATATTCTACGAAGATCTTTATCGGTCAAACCGCATAACAACATACGTTGTTCCCTTTGTCATCGGTATGTTACTTGCCCGAGATTTGATCGTCGGTATCCAATACCTAGTTCAATCTCGTTACCGGCAAGTCTCTTTACTCGTTCCGTAATGCATCATTCCGTAACCAACTCATTTGGTCACATTGCTTGCAAGGCTTATAAAGATGTGCATTACCGAGAGGGCCCAGAGATACCTCTCCGACAATCGGAGTGACAAAACCTAATCTCGAAATACGCCAACTCAACATGTACCTTCGGAGACACCTGTAGTACTCCTTTATAATCACCCAGTTACATTGTGACGTTTGGTAGTACCCAAAGTGTTCCTCCGGTAAACAGGAGTTGCATATTTCTCATAGTTACACGAACATGTATAAGTCATGAAGAAAGCAATAGCAATATACTAAACGATCAAGTGCTATGCTAGCGGAATGGGTCATGTCAATCACATCATTCTTCTAATGATGTGATCCCATTAATCAAATGACAACACATGTCTATGGTTAGGAAACATAACCATCTTTGATTAACGAGCTAGTCAAGTAGAGGCATACTAGTGACTATATGTTTGTCTATGTATTCACACATGTATCATGTTTCCGGTTAATACAATTCTAGCATGAATAATAAACATTTATCATGATATGAGGAAATAAATAATAACTTTATTATTGCCTCTAGGGCATATTTCCTTCAGTCTCCCACTTGCACTAGAGTCAATAATCTAGATTACATAGTAATGATTCTAACACCCATGGAGTCTTGGTGCTGATCATGTTTTGCTCGTGAGAGTGGCTTAGTCAACGGGTCTGCAACATTCAGATCCGTATGTATCTTGCAAATCTCTATGTCTCCCACTTGGATTTGGTCCCGAATGGAATTGAAGCGTCTCTTGATGTGCTTGATCCTCTTGTGAGATCTGGATTCCTTTGCCAAGGCAATTGCACCAGTATTGTCATAGAAGATTTTCATTGGTCCCGATGCACTAGGTATGACACCTAGATCGGAAATGAACTCCTTCATCCAGACTCCTTCATTTGCTGCTTCCGAAGCAGCTATATACTCCGCTTCACATGTAGATCCCGCCACGACGCTTTGTTTAGAACTGGACCAACTTACAGCTCCACCGTTTAATAAAAACACGTATCCGGTTTGCGATTTAGAATCGTCCGGATCAGTGTCAAAGCTTGCATCGACGTAACCATTTACGACTAGCTCTTTGTCACCTCCATATACGAGAAACATATCCTTAGTCCTTTTCAGGTATTTCAGGATGTTCTTGACCGCTGTCCAGTGATCCACTCCTGGATTACTTTGGTACCTTCCTGCCAAGCTTATTGCTAAGCATACGTCAGGTTTGGTACATAGCATTGCATACATGATAGAGCCTATGGCTGAAGCATAGGGAACATCTTTCATTTTCTCTCTATCTTCTGCTGTGGTCGGGCATTGAGTTTGACTCAACTTCACACCTTGTAGTACGGGCAAGAACCCTTTCTTTGCCTGATCCATTTTGAAAATTTTCAAAATTTTATCAAGGTATGTGCTTTGTGAAAGTCCTATTAAGCGTCTTGATCTATCTCTATAGATCTTGATGCCCAATATGTAAACAGCTTCACCAAGGTCTTTCATTGAAAAACTTTTATTCAAGTATCCCTTTATGCTATCCAGAAATTCTATATCATTTCCAATTAATAATATGTCATCTACATATAATATCAGAAATGCTACAGAGCTCCCACTCACTTTCTTGTAAATACAGGCTTCTCCAAAAGTCTATATAAAACCATATGCTTTGATCACACTATCAAAGCGTTTATTCCAACTCCGAGATGCTTGCACCGGAGCTTGCACACTTTGTTAGCACCTTTTGGATCTACAAAACCTTCTGACTGCATCATATACAACTCTTCTTCCAGAAATCCATTCAAGAATGCAGTTTTGACATCCATTTGCCAAATTTCATAATTATGAAATGCAACAATGGCTAACATGATTCGGACAGACTTAAGCATCGCTACAGGTGAGAAAGTCTCATCGTAGTCAACCCCTTGAACTTGTCGAAAACCTTTTGCAACAAGTAGCTTTATAGACAGTTATATTACCATCAGCGTCAGTCTTCTTCTTAAAGATCCATTTATTCTCAATGGCTTACCGATCATCGGGCAAGTCAACCAAAGTCCATACTTTGTTTTCGTACATGGATCCCATCTCAGATTTCATGGCCTCTAGCCATTTTGCGGAATCTGGGCTCATCATCGCTTCCTCATAGTTCATAGGTTCATCATGGTCAAGCAACATGACTTCCAGAATTGGATTACCGTACCACTCTGGTGCGGATCTTACTCTGGTAGACCTACGAGGTTCAGTAGAAACTTGATCTGAAGTTTCATGATCAATATCATTAGCTTCCTCACTAATTGGTGTAGTTGTCACAGGAACTGGTTCTTGTGATGAACTACTTTCCAATAAGGGAGTAGATACAGTTATCTCATCAAGTTCTAATTTCCTCCCACTCACTTCTTTTGAGAGAAACTCCTTCTCTAGAAAGGATCCGATTTTAGCAACGAAAATCTTGCCCTCAGATCTGTGATAGAAGGTGTACCCAATAGTCTCTTTTGGGTATCCTATGAAGACACATTTCTCCGATTTGGGTTCGAGCTTATCTGGTTGAAGTTTCTTCACATAAGCATCGCAGCCCCAAACTTTAAGAAACGACAACTTTGGTTTCTTGCCAAACCACAGTTCATAAGGCGTTGTCTTAACGGATTTTGATGGTGCCCTATTTAACGTGAATGCGGCCGTCTCTAAAGCATAACCCCAAAACGATAGCGGTAAATCAGTAAGAGACATCATAGATCGCACCATATCTAGTAAAGTACGATTACGACGTTCGGACACACCATTTCGTTGTGGTGTTCCGGGTGGCGTGAGTTGCGAAACTAATCCGTGTTGTTTCAAGTGTAGACCAAACTCGTAACTCAAATATTCTCCTCCACGATCAGATCGTAGAAATTTTATTTTTCTGTTACGATGATTTTCTACTTCACTCTGAAATTCTTTGAACTTTTCAAATGTTTCAGACTTGTGTTTCATCAAGTAGATATACCCATATTTGCTCAAATCATCTGTGAAGGTGAGAAAATAACAATATCCGCCGCGAGCCTCAGCATTCATTGGACCACAAACATCAGTATGTATGATTTCCAACAAATCAGTTGCTCGCTCCATAGTTCCGGAGAACGGCGTTTTAGTCATCTTGCCCATGAGGCACGGTTCGCAAGTACCAAGTGATTCATAATCAAGTGATTCCAAAATCCCATCAGTATGGAGTTTCTTCATGCGCTTTACACCGATATGACCTAAACGGCAGTGCCACAAATAAGTTGCACTATCATTATTAACTCTGCATCTTTTGGTTTCAACACTATGAATATGTGTATCACTACTATCGAGATTCAATAAAAATAGACCACTCTTCAAGGGTGCATGACCATAAAAGATATTACTCATATAAATAGAACAACCATTATTCTCTGATTTAAATGAATAACCGTCTCGCATCAAACAAGATCCAGATATAATGTTCATGCTTAACGCTGGCACCAAATAACAATTATTTAGGTCTAAAACTAATCCCGATGGTAGATGTAGAGGTAGCGTGCCGACCGCGATCACATCGACTTTGGAACCATTTCCCACGCGCATCGTCGCCTCGTCCTTAGCCAATCTTCGCTTAATTCGTAGTCCCTGTTTCGATTTGCAAATATTAGCAACAGAACCAGTATCAAATACCCAGGTGCTACTGCGAGCATTAGTAAGGTACACATCAATAACATGTATATCACATATACCTTTGTTCACTTTGCCATCCTTCTTATCCGCCAAATACTTGGGGCAGTTCCGCTTCCAGTGTCCAGTCTGCTTGCAGTAGAAGCACTCAGTTTCAGGCTTAGGTCCAGTCTTGGGTTTCTTCTCTTGAGCAGCAACTTGCTTGCTGTTCTTTTTGAAGTTCCCCTTCTTCCTCCCTTTGCCCTTTTTCTTGAAACTGGTGGTCTTGTTAACCATCAACACTTGATGCTCCTTCTTGATTTCTACCTCCGCGGCTTTTAGCATCGCGAAGAGCTCGGGAATAGTCTTGTTCATCCCTTGCATATTATAGTTCATCACGAAGCTCTTGTAGCTTGGTGGTAGTGATTGAAGAATTCTGTCAATGACACTATCATCAGGAAGATTAACTCCCAGTTGAATCAAGTGATTATTATACCCAGACATTTTGAGTATATGTTCACTGACAGAACTATTCTCTTCCATCTTGCAGCTATAGAACTTATTGGAGACTTCATATCTCTCAATCCGGGCATTTGCTTGAAATATTAACTTCAACTCCTGGAACATCTCATATGCTCCATGATGTTCAAAACATCGTTGAAGACCCGGTTCTAAGCCGTAAAGCATGGCACACTGAACTATCGAGTAGTCATCAGCTTTGCTCTGCCAGACGTTCTTAACGTCGTCAGTTGCATCAGCAGGAGGCCTGGCACCCAGCGGTGCTTCCAGGATGTAACTTTTCTGTGCAGCAATGAGGATAATCCTCAGGTTATGGACCCAGTTCGTGTAATTGCTACCATCATCTTTCAATTTTGCTTTCTCAAGGAACGCATTAAAATTCAACGGAATAACAGCACGAGCCATCTATCTACAAACACACATAGACAAGCAAGATACTATCAGGTACTAAGTTCATGATAAATTTAAGTTCAATTAATCATATTACTTAAGAACTCCCACTTAGACAGACATCTCTCTAGTCATCTAAGTGATCACGTGATTCAAATCAACTAAACCATGTCCGATCATCACGTGAGATGGAGTAGTTTCAATGGTGAACATCACTATGTTGATCATATCTACTATATGATTCACGCTCGACCTTTCGGTCACCGTGTTCCGAGGCCATATCTGTATATGCTAGGCTCGTCAAGTATGACCTGAGTATTCCGCGTGTGCAACTGTTTTGCACCCGTTGTATTTGAACGTAGAGCCTATCACACCCGATCATCACGTGGTGTCTCAGCACGAAGAACTTTCGCAACGGTGCATACTCAGGGAGAACACTTCTTGATTATTAGTGAGAGATCATCTTAAAATGCTACCGTCAATCAAAGCAAGATAAGATGCATAAAGGATAAACATCACATGCAATCAATATAAGTGATATGATATGGCCATCATCATCTTGTGCTTGTGATCTCCATCTTCGAAGCACCGTCGTGATCACCATCGTCACCGGCGCGACACCTTGATCTCCATCGTAGCATCGTTGTCGTTACGCCATCTATTGCTTCTACGACTATCGCTATCGCTTAGAGATAAAGTAAAGCAATTACAGGGCGTTTGCATTTCATACAATAAAGCGACAACCATATGGCTCCTGCCAGTTGCTGATAACTTCGGTTACAAAACATGATCATTTCATACAATATAATATAGCATCACTTCTTGACCATATCACATCACAACATGCCCTGCAAAAACAAGTTAGACGTCCTCTACTTTGTTGTTGCAAATTTTACGTGGCTGCTACGGGCTTTAGCAAGAACCGTTCTTACCTACGCATAAAAACCACAACGATAGTTCGTCAAGTTGGTGCTGTTTTAACCTTCACAAGGACCGGGCGTAGCCACACTTGATTCAGCTAAAGTGAGAGATACAGACACCTGCTAGCCACCTTTAAGCACGAGTGCTCGCAACGGTGAAACCAGTCTCGCGTAAGCGTACGCGTAATGTCGGTCCGGGCCGCTTCATCTCACAATACCGCCGAACCAAAGTATGACATGCTGGTAAGCAGTATGACTTGTATCGCCCACAACTCACTTGTGTTCTACTCGTGCATATAACATCAACGCATAAAACCTAGGCTCTGATACCACTGTTGGGGAATGTAGTAATTTCAAAAAAATTCCTACGCACACGCAAGATCATGGTGATGGCATAGCAACGAGAGGGGAGAGTGTTGTCCACGTACCCTCGTAGACCGTAAGCGAAAGCGTTAGCACAACACCGTTGATGTAGTCGTACGTCTTCACGATCCGACCGATCCAAGCACCGAACGTACAGCACCTCCGAGTTCAGCACACGTTCAGCTCGATGACGATCCCCGGGCTCCGATCCAGCAAAGCTTCGGGGATGAGTTCCGTCAGCACGACGGCGTGGTGACGATGATGATGTTCTACCGGCGCAGGGCTTCGCCTAAACTTCGCGACAATATGATCGAGGTGGAATATGATGGAGGGGGGCACCACACACGGCTAAGGAACGATCCGTAGATCAACTTATGTGTCTATGGGGTGCCCCCCGCCCCCGTATATAAAGGAGCCAGGAGGAAGGAGGCGGCCGGCCAAGGAGGGCGCGCCAAGGGGGGAGTCCTACTCCCACCGGGAGTAGGACTCCCTTCTTTCCTAGTTGGAATAGGAGAAGGGGGGAAAGAGGAGGAAGAGGGGAAGGAAAGGGGGGCGCCGCCCCCCTTCCCTTGTCCTATTCGGACTAGGAAGGGGAGGGGCGCGCGGCCCCCTCCTGCCTCCTTCCCTCTTCTCCCTCGAGGCCCATGTAGGTGTTGGGGAACGTTGCAGAAAATTAAATTTTTTCCTACGGTTTCACCAAGATCCATCTATGAGTTCATCTAAGCAACGAGTTTAGGGAGAGAGTTTGCATCTACATACCACTTGTAGATCGCGTGCGGAAGCTTGCAAGGTGATGATGTAGTCGTACTCGACGTGATCCAAATCACCGATGACCAGCGCCGAACGGACGGCACCTCCGCGTTCAACACACGTACGGAACAGCCACGTCTCCTCTTCTTGATCCAGCAAGGGAGGGAGGAGAGGTTGAGGGAGATGGCACCAGCAGCAGCACGACGGCGTGGTGTTGATGGAGCTGCAGTACTCCGGCAGAGCTTCGCTAAGCACTATGGAGGTGGATGAGGTGTTGGGGAGGGAGAAGGAGGCAACCAAAGGCCAAGACGTTCAGGTATGAAGTCCCTCCTCTCCCCCACTATATATAGGGGTGCCAAGGGGGGGTGGCCGGCCCTAGGAGATCCAATCTCCTAGGGGGTGCGGCGGCCAAGGGGGGTTTTCCCTCCCCCCAAGGCACCTAGGAGGTGCCTTACCCTCCTAGGACTCTTGCCCCCTTGAACCCTAGGCGCATGGGCCTATGTGGGGCTGGTGCCCTTGGCCCATTAGGCCAAGGCGCACCCCCTTACATCCCATGTGGCCCCCCGGGGCAGGTGGACCCACCCGGTGGACCCCCGGGACCCTTCCGGTGGTCCCGGTACAATACCGATAACCCCAAAACTTGTCCCGATGCCCGAAACAGGACTTCCCATATATAAATCTTTACCTCCGGACCATTCCGGAACTCCTCGTGACGTCCGGGATCTCATCCGGGACTCCGAACAACATTCGGGTTACTGCATATACATATCCCTACAACCCTAGCGTAACCGAACCTTAAGTGTGTAGACCCTACGGGTTCGGGAGACAAGCAGACATGACCGAGACGCTCTCAGTCAATAACCATCAGCGGGATCTGGATACCCATGATGGCTCCCACATGCTCCTCGATGTTGTCATCGGATGAACCACTATGTCGAGGATTCGATCAAACCCTGTATGCAATTCCCTTTGTCAATCGGTACGTTACTTGCCCGAGACTCGATCGTCGGTATCCCAATACCTTGTTCAGTCTCGTTACCGGCAAGTCACTTTACTCGTACCGTAATGCATGATCCCGTGTCCAACACCTTGGTCACATTGAGCTCATTATGATGATGCATTACCGAGTGGGCCCAGAGATACCTCTCCGTCATACGGAGTGACAAATCCCAGTCTCGATCCGTGTCAACCCAACAGATACTTTCGGAGATACCTGTAGTGCACCTTTATAGTCACCCAGTTACGTTGTGACGTTTGGTACACCCAAGGCACTCTTACGGTATCCGGGAGTTACACGATCTCATGGTCGAAGGAAGAGTTACTTGACACTTGCAAAGCTCTAGCAAAACGAACTACACGATCTTTTATGCTATGCTTAGGATTGGGTCTTGTCCATCACATCATTCTCCTAATGATGTGATCCCGTTATCAACGACATCCAATGTCCATAGTCAGGAAATCATGACTATCTGTTGATCACAACGAGCTGGTCAACTAGAGGCTTACCAGGGACATAGTGTGGTCTAAGTATTCACACGTGTATTACGATTTCCGGATAATACAGTTATAGCACGAATAAAAGACAATTATCATGAACAATGAAATATAATAATACTTTTATTATTGCCTCTAGGGCATATTTCCAACAGTCTCCCACTTGCACTAGAGTCACTAATCTAGTTACATTGTGATGAATCGAACACCCATAGAGTTCTGGTGTTGATCATGTTTTGCACGCGAGAGAGGTTTAGTCAGCAGATCTGCGACATTCAGATCCGTGTGCACTTTGCAAATCTCTATGTCTCCATCTTGAACATTTTCACGGATGGAGTTGAAACGACGCTTTATGTGCCTGGTCTTCTTGTGAAACCTGGGCTCCTTTGCGAGGGCAATAGCTCCAGTGTTGTCACAGAAGAGTTTGATCGGCCCCGACGCATTGGGTATGACTCCTAGGTCGGTGATGAACTCCTTCACCCAAATCGCTTCATGTGCTGCCTCCGAGGCTGCCATGTACTCCTCTTCACACGTAGATCCCGCCACGATGCTCTGCTTGCAGCTGCACCAGCTTACTGCTCCACCATTCAACATATACACGTATCCGGTTTGTGACTTAGAGTCATCCAGATCTGAGTCGAAGCTAGCGTCGACGTAACCCTTTACGACGAGCTCTTCGTCTCCTCCATAAACGAGAAACATGTCCTTTGTCCTTTTCAGGTACTTCAGGATATTCTTGACCGCTGTCCAGTGTTCCTTGCCGGGATTACTTTGGTATCTTGCTACCAAACTTACGGCAAGGTTTACATCGGGTCTGGTACACAGCATGGCATACATAATAGATCCTATGGCCGTAGCATAGGGGATGACACTCATCTCTTCTTTATCTTTTGCCGTGGTCGGTGACTGAGCTGAGCTCAGTCTCATACCTTGTAACATAAGCAAGAACCCCTTCTTGGACTGATCCATTCTGAATCTCTTCAAAATCTTATCAAGGTATGTGCTTTGTGAAAGACCTATGAGGCGTCTCGATCTATCTCTATAGATCTTGATGCCTAATATATAGGCAGCTTCTCCAAGGTCCTTCATTGAAAAACACTTATTCAAGTAGGCCTTAATGCTGTCCAGAAATTCTATATTATTTCCCATCAGGAGTATGTCATCTACATATAATATGAGAAATGCTACAGAGCTCCCACTCACTTTCTTGTAAACGCAGGCTTCTCCATAAGTCTGCATAAACCCAAACGCTTTGATCATCTCATCAAAGCGAATGTTCCAACTCCGAGATGCTTGCACCAGTCCATAAATGGATCGCTGGAGCTTGCATACTTTGTTAGCATTCAGAGGATCGACAAAACCTTCCGGCTGCATCATATACAGTTCTTCCTTAAGATGCCCGTTAAGGAATGCTGTTTTGACGTCCATCTGCCATATCTCATAATCATAGTATGCGGCAATTGCTAACATGATTCGGACGGACTTTAGCTTCGCTACGGGAGAGAATGTCTCGTCGTAGTCAATCCCTTGAACCTGTCGATAACCCTTAGCGACAAGTCGAGCTTTATAGATGGTAACATTACCATCCGCGTCCGTCTTCTTCTTAAAGATCCATTTGTTTTCTATCGCTCGCCGATCATCGGGCAAGTCTGTCAAAGTCCATACTTTGTTTTCATACATGGATTCTATCTCGGATTTCATGGCTTCAAGCCATTTGTTAGAATTCGGGCCCGCCATTGCTTCTTCATAGCTCGAAGGTTCATTGTTGTCTAACAACATGATTTCCAGGACAGGGTTGCCGTACCACTCTGGTGCGGAACGTGTCCTTGTGGACCTACGAAGTTCAGCAGTAACTTGATCCGAAGTACCTTGATCATTATCATGGTTTTCCTCTTCAGTTGGTGTGGGCATCACAGGAACGGTTTCCTGTGCTGCGTCACTATCCTGCTCAAGAGGTAGTACTTCATCGAGTTCTACTTTCCTCCCACTTACTTCTTTCGAGAGAAACTCTTTTTCCAGAAAGCATCCGTTCTTGGCAACAAAGATCTTGCCTTCGGATCTTAAGTAGAAGGTATACACTATAGTTTCCTTAGGGTATCCTATGAATACGCATTTTTCCGACTTGGGTTCGAGCTTTTCAGGTTGAAGTTTCTTGACATAAGCTTCGCATCCCCAAACTTTTAGAAACGACAGCTTAGGTTTCATTCCAAACCATAATTCATACGGTGTCGTCTCAACGGATTTAGACGGTGCCCTATTTAAAGTGAATGTAGTTGTCTCTAGAGCGTATCCCCAAAATGATAGCGGTAAATCGGTAAGAGACATCATAGACCGTACCATATCCAATAGAGTGCGATTACGACGTTCGGACACACCGTTTCGCTGAGGTGTTCCAGGCGGCGTGAGCTGTGAAACGATTCCACATTTCTTTAAGTGTGTACCAAATTCGTGACTTAAGTATTCTCCTCCACGATCTGATCGTAAGAATTTTATCTTTCGGTCACGTTGATTCTCCACCTCATTCTGAAATTCCTTGAACTTTTCAAAGGTCTCAGACTTGTGTTTCATTAAGTAGACATACCCATATCTACTCAAGTCATCTGTGAGAGTGAGAACATAACGATATCCTCCGCGAGCCTCAACGCTCATTGGACCGCACACATCGGTATGTATGATTTCCAACAAGTTGGTTGCTCGCTCCATTGTTCCGGAGAACGGAGTCTTGGTCATTTTGCCCAAGAGGCATGGTTCGCACGTGTCAAACGATTCATAATCAAGAGACTCTAAAATTCCATCGGCATGGAGCTTCTTCATGCGCTTGACACCAATGTGACCAAGGCGGCAGTGCCACAAGTATGTGGGACTATCGTTATCAACTTTAAATCTTTTGGCATCTACACTATGAACATGTGTATTATTACGCTCGAGATTCATTAAGAATAAACCATTGACCATCGGAGCATGACCATAAAACATATCTCTCATATAAATCGAACAACCATTATTCTCAGACTTAAATGAGTAGCCATCTCGTATTAAACGAGATCCTGATACAATGTTCATGCTCAAACTTGGCACTAAATAACAATTATTAAGGTTCAAAACTAATCCCGTAGGTAAATGTAGAGGCAGCGTGCCGACGGCGATCACATCGACTCTGGAACCATTCCCGACGCGCATCGTCACCTCGTCCTTTGCCAGTCTCCGTTTATTCCGCAGCTCCTGCTGTGAGTTACAAATATGAGCAACGGCACCGGTATCAAATACCCAGGAGTTACTACGATTACTGGTAAGGTACACATCAATCACATGTATATCAAATATACCTTTGGTGTTGCCGGCCTTCTTATCCGCTAAGTATTTGGGGCAGTTCCGCTTCCAGTGACCCTTCCCCTTGCAATAAAAGCACTCAATCTCAGGCTTGGGTCCATTCTTTGACTTCTTCCCGGTAACTGGCTTACCAGGCGCGGCAACATCTTTGCCGTCCTTCTTGAAGTTCTTCTTACCCTTGCCCTTCTTGAACTTAGTGGTCTTATTGACCATCAACACTTGATGTTCTTTCTTGATTTCAGCCTCTGCTGACTTCAGCATCGAGAACACTTCAGGAATGGTCTTTTCCATTCCCTGCATGTTGTAGTTCATCACAAAGCTCTTGTAGCTTGGTGGGAGCGACTGGAGGATTCTGTCAATGACCGCCTCATCTGGGAGGTTAATGTTCAGCTGGGTCATACGGTTGTGCAACTCAGACATCTTCAGGATGTGCTCACTGACAGAACTGTTTTCCTCCATCTTACAACTGTAGAACTTGTCGGAGACATCATATCTCTCGACCCGGGCATGAGCTTGAAAAACTAGTTTCAGCTCTTCGAACATCTCATATGCTCCGTGATGCTCAAAACGCTTTTGGAGCCCCGGTTCTAAGCTGTAAAGCATGCCGCACTGAACGAGGGAGTAATCATCAGCGCGAGACTGCCAAGCATTCATAATGTCTTGGTTCTCTGGGACGGGAGCGTCACCTAGCGGTCCTTCTAGGACATATTGTTTCCTGGCAGCTATGAGGATGATCCTCAGGTTCCGGACCCAGTCCGTATAGTTGCTGCCATCATCTTTCAGCTTGGTTTTCTCTAGGAACGCGTTGAAGTTCATGTTGACATTAGCGTTGGCCATTGATCTACAAGACATATTTGCAAAGGTTTTAGACTAAGTTCATGATAATAAAGTTCTAATCAAATTATGAACTCCCACTTAGATTAGACATCCCTTTAGTCATCTAAGTGTTACACGATCCGAGTCGACTAGGCCGTGTCCGATCATCACGTGAGACGGACTAGTCATCGTCGGTGAACATTTTCATGTTGATCGTATCTTCCATACGACTCGTGTTCGACCTTTCGGTCTCCGTGTTCCGAGGCCATGTCTGCACATGCTAGGCTCGTCAAGTTAACCCTAAGTGTTTTCGTTGTGTAAAACTGTCTTACACCCGTTGTATGTGAACGTAAGAATCCATCACACCCGATCATCACGTGGTGCTTAGAAACGACGAACTGTAGCAACGGTGCATAGTTAGGGGAGAACACTTCTTGAAATTTTATAAGGGATCATCTTATTTACTACCGTCGTCCTAAGTAAACAAGATGCATAATACATAATAAATATCACATGCAATTATATAGTTGTGACATGATATGGCCAATATCATATAGCTCCATTGATCTTCATCTTCGGGGCTCCATGATCATCTTGTCACCGGCTTGACACCATGATCTCCATCATCATGATCTCCATCATCGTGTCTTCATGAAGTTGTCACGCCAACGACTACTTCTACTTCTATGACTAACGTTTAGCAATAAAGTAAAGTAGTTTACATGACGTTATTCAATGACACGCAGGTCATACAAAAAATAATGACAACTCCTATGGCTCCTGCCGGTTGTCATACTCATCGACATGCAAGTCGTGAATCCTATTACAAAGAACATGATCTCATACATCACAATTCATCATTCATCACAACTTCTGGCCATATCACATCACATGATCAATCGCTGCAAAAACAAGTTAGACGTCCTCTAATTGTTGTTGCATCTTTTACGTGGCTGCAATTGGGTTCTAGCAAGAACGTTTTCTTACCTACGAATCACCACAACGTGATTTTGTCAACTTATATTTACCCTTCATAAGGGCCCTGTTCATCGATTCCGCTCCAACTAAGGTGGGAGAGACAGACACCCGCCAGCCACCTTATGCAACTTGTGCATGTCAGTCGGTGGAACCGGTCTCACGTAAGTGTACGTGTAAGGTTGGTCCGGGCCGCTTCATCCCACAATACCGTTGAGCAAGAAAAGACTAGTAGAGGCAAGTAAGATGACAAAATCCACGCCCACAACAAAGTTGTGTTCTACTCGTGCAAAGAGAACTACGCATAGACCTAGCTCATGATGCCACTGTTGGGGAACGTTGCAGAAAATTAAAATTTTTCCTACGGTTTCACCAAGATCCATCTATGAGTTCATCTAAGCAACGAGTCTAGGGAGAGAGTTTGCATCTACATACCACTTGTAGATCGCGTGCGGAAGCTTGCAAGGTGATGATGTAGTCGTACTCGACGTGATCCAAATCACCAATGACCTGCGCCGAACGGACGGCACCTCCGCGTTCAACACACGTACGGAACAGCCACGTCTCCTCCTTCTTGATCCAGCAAGGAAGGGAGGAGAGGTTGAGGGAGATGGCACCAGCAGCAGCACGACGGCGTGGTGTTGGTGGAGCTGCAGTACTCCGGCAGAGCTTCGCTAAGCACTATGGAGGTGGAGGAGGTGTTGGGGAGGAAGAAGGAGGCAACCAAAGGCCAGGGCGTTCAGGTATGAAGTCCCTCCTCTCCCCCCACTATATATAGGGGTGCCAAGGGGGGGTGGCCGGCCCTAGGAGATCAAATCTCCTAGGGGGTGCGGCGGCCAAGGGGGGGTTTTCCCTCCCCCCAAGGCACCTAGGAGGTGCCTTACCCTCCTAGGACTCTTGCCCCCCTTGAACCCTAGGCGCATGGGCCTATGTGGGGCTGGTGCCCTTGGCCCATTAGGCCAAGGCGCACCCCCACACAGCCCATGTGGCCCCCCGGGACAGGTGGACCCACCCGGTGGACCCCCGGGACCCTTCCGGTGGTCCCGGTACAATACCGATAACCCCGAAACTTGTCCCGATGCCCGAAACAGGACTTCCCATATATAAATCTTTACCTCCGGACCATTCCGGAACTCCTCGTGACGTCCGGGATCTCATCCGGGACTCCGAACAACATTCGGGTTACTGCATATACATATCCCTATAACCCTAGCGTAACTGAACCTTAAGTGTGTAGACCCTACGGGTTCGGGAGACACGCAGACATGACCGAGACTCTCTCAGTCAATAACCATCAGCGGGATCTGGATACCCATGATGGCTCCCACATGCTCCTCGATGTTGTCATCGGATGAACCACTATGTCGAGGATTCGATCAAACCCTGTATGCAATTCCCTTTGTCAATCGGTACGTTACTTGCCCGAGACTCGATCGTCGGTATCCCAATACCTTGTTCAGTCTCGTTACCGGCAAGTCACTTTACTCGTACCGTAATGCATGATCCCGTGTCCAACACCTTGGTCACATTGAGCTCATTATGATGATGCATTACCGAGTGGGCCCAGAGATACCTCTCCGTCATACGGAGTGACAAATCCCAGTCTCGATCCGTGTCAACCCAACAGATACTTTTGGAGATACCTGTAGTGCACCTTTATAGTCACCCAGTTACGTTGTGACGTTTGGTACACCCAAGGCACTCTTACGGTATCCGGGAGTTACACGATCTCATGGTCGAAGGAAGAGATACTTGACACTTGCAAAGCTCTAGCAAAACGAACTACACGATCTTTTATGCTATGCTTAGGATTGGGTCTTGTCCATCACATCATTCTCCTAATGATGTGATCCCGTTATCAACGACATCCAATGTCCATAGTCAGGAAATCATGACTATCTGTTGATCACAACGAGCTGGTCAACTAGAGGCTTACCAGGGACATAGTGTGGTCTAAGTATTCACACGTGTATTACGATTTCCGGATAATACAGTTATAGCACGAATAAAAGACAATTATCATGAACAATGAAATATAATAATACTTTTATTATTGCCTCTAGGGCATATTTCCAACAGTAGGCCCAATAACCCCCCGGGGGGTTTCGGTAACCTCCACTACAAGAAATATGTCAACTTATGACCTTGTGTCAGTGACCCTGGAAGAAATGGTCATAAATTTATGATCATTTTAGACCAATTGGTCAAAAGCTGTCTAGGCGGCTCCAAACCCTAAACCATTGCGACCATTTTGGTCAGAATGGTCATAATTTCCTTACACGAAATGGTCATAAAGCAAACAGCGCTAGTCCGCTGCCTTATTTCTAGTTGTTAACGACCAATATAGATGGTCATAGCCTTGTAAATTGTGGTGGGTTGTGATGACTAGGCGCCATCTCATCAGTTTTGCCTATGTGTCATGTCCATGTGGTAGTTTTTGCCCTAGGTTGTGAAGCAACCTATATTTCTGTCATTCCCAAAATTCCCAAAAAAATCTTATAAATTCTTTAGGTCATATCTTCGTCAAATATGTAAAA
>NC_057810.1:653156410-653160863 GCF_018294505.1 Triticum aestivum
CCTTCCTTTCCTAGTTCAAAAATAATTCAGAAATATTCATTTTCCTATTCTGTTCAAAACAACAGTTTGTGAAGAAAGTACCACTTTGGCATGTCCAAATAGTATCCATTTTCTACGGTGCTTTCCTATGCCCAAATAACCATCCTCCACCAAATACTAGCTCGATACATTCATTATTTTGAGCCGAGCTTCAACATTCGTAGTTATGTCCAGTGTGGTAGTTTGCAAAGCAAGTACCACCTAGGCTCCTCCTTTTGAGCTGAAAATTTGTGAACACGGTCTTCTTAGTAACTGATCATCCTCAGCCAAAACTCACGCCCATTATCCATGTACATTTCCCGTACCGCTAATCAAACACTTGGCTGCTAATTCATGTTTGAGCATCGATCGGTCTCCTCGTGAGAATATTATGTTGTAATTTTCTTCCTAGCACCAACCTGGGAAGTGCCCAACCCACTAGACATGCCTAGGCCGCGCAGAACACATGGCAACGTCACGGTCGCGCGGTGACCACGCGGCGGGCATGCGAGTTTACGCGCTCTAGAGTTGGGGCCCTCGGCCGCCGCCCAAACCTCGACGTATCGCCACCAAACCATGTATTTATGATTAAATAGGTCCTTATGTAACTATAAATGATTTTTGGAAAAAATAAATAGCAAACTATGAGGCAACTGCAGTTCAAATTTGACCCGCTTCCACCTGAATCGGCGGAAATTTGTCTTTTTCACGAGAGGTGGATCAAAATTTTTTACACCCAACCATTTTGTCAATTGTGCATTAAATATGTCCTAGTATTTTATAAAAATGATTTGGTCCAATTTTGCAACAATTATTTGGTAGTTCCTTCACAAAAAAACCTCCTTTCGGGCACTCGAAAAATGGAAAATGGTTTTTTCGTCCAACGAAAATGGAATCTTCCTTAGACAACATTGTTTGCCATTCCAATATGCACTCTTGTGCACAATATGAGATCATTTGAACAAACTATGCCATGGATGTGGCCATAAGATTGATCATTTGGCTTGAAAGCCATTGATCTCCACACATGATAGCTCGTTATGAGAACACTTTTTTATAATAATTGTCGTATTACAAGTTTGTTATTTTTCCTGGGAACTTGGCCACATAGGATGACACAATGCGAAGGTTTACCAATTTTTTGATTGTTTTTTGAATTTTTTATGCCCGTTTCAAAATGCGGTCAAAACGGCGGGAATGACCGTTCCTAGCTAGTGGTTGAATCTTGGAATTTTTTTGGTGTTTCTCTGATTAAATAGGTCCTTATGTAACTATAAATGATTTTTGGAAAAAATAAATAGCAAACTATGAGGCAGCTGCAGTTCAAATTTGACCCGCTTCCAGCTGAATCGGCGGAAATTTGTCTTTTTCACGAGAGGTGGATCAAAACTTTTTGCACCCAACCATTTTGTCAATTGTGCATTAAATATGGCCTAGTATTTTATAAAAATTATTTGGTCCAATTTTGCAACAATTATTTGGTAGTTCCTTCACAAAAAAACCTCCTTTCGGGCACTCGAAAAATGGAAAATGGTTTTTTCGTCCAACGAAAATGAAAACTTCCTTAGACAACATTGTTTGCCATTCCAATATGCACTCTTGTGCACAATATGAGATCATTTGAACAAACTATGCCATGGATGTGGCCATAAGATTGATCATTTGGCTTGAAATCCATGAATCTTCACACTTGATAGCTCATTTCTGAGAACACATTTTTAAAATAATTACCGTATTACAAGTTTACTATTTTTCCTGGGAACTTGGCCACATATGATGACACAATGCGAAGGTTTCCCAATTTTTTCATTTTTTTGAATTTTTTATGCCCGTTTCAAAATGCGGTCAAAACGGCGGGAATGACCGTTCCTAGCTAGTGGTTGAATCTTGGAAAACTTTTGATGTTTCTCTGATTAAATAGATACTTACGTACCTAGAAATGATTTTTGGAAAAAATAAATAGCAAACTATGAGGCAGCTGCAGTTCAAATTTGACCCGCTTCCAGCTGAATCGGCGGGAATTTGTCTTTTTCACCAGAGGTGGATCAAAACTTTTGACACCTAACCATTTGGTCAATTGTGCATTAAATATGGCCTAGTATTTGAGAAAATTGATTTGGTAAAATTTTACAAAAAATATTTGGTAGGTTCTTCACAAAAAAACTTATTTTGAGCACTCAAAAAATGGAAAATTGTTTTTTCATGCAAAAGAAATAAAAACTCCCTTTGTCAATGTTGTTTGCCAATCTAAGATGTAAACTTGTGAAAAATATGGCATCATTTGAACAAATATTTGATAGGTCTTTCACAAAAAAAAACTCATTTTGAGCATTGAAAAATGAAATGGAAAATTTGTATGTAAAATCATGACCAATTTATATGGTCAAAAAATCGGCAACTTGTTTGGTGCGCTCTGATTGGTCCATAGGCATATCATGCGGATCATGCATCAACCACCGTTGGATGCTTCTGGATCCAACGGCAGCCCTCACCCCCTCACCCTCTCACCCAAACCCTAACTTCCCTGATCCACTCCTCTCCCCCGATCCACTCTCCCCCTCTCGCCCCACAGTCGCCACTCCGTCTCAATCTCTGGATCCCCAACCACCCAGCCGCCGCCGTCCTCCGTCCTCTCCCCCAACCCTGATCGCCGACAACCCCTCCCCTCCCCTTCTCTCCCACGGCCGCGCTCATCCCTTCCAGATCGCAGCCTCCACCTCCTCCATTCCAGATCGCGGCCGCCTCCTCCCCAGATCCGTCTCGATCCGGCTCCCCCTCGATTCGAGCCGCCTCCACCCACCTCCTGCCTCTTCCCTCTCACTCCTCCGCCCGCCCGCACGCACCCGACCATCCTCTCCCCCGCGACAAGCGCCGCGCCAAGGAGCAGGGAGGGCAGCCAGGCGGCCGGAATGCCCGTGCAGAAGCGCCCGCACCCGTCGCTCGACGCGGACGACGGCCACGTCCAGGAGGAGGAGGCTGCCGCTGTCGCCGGGGCCGCTGGCTCCGGCACGAAGGGCGGCAGCACTGGCGTCCAGAGGGCGGCCAACAGGTGGACGGCCTCCCTTTCCCCATGCTGGTTTTTCGCTTCGGTCTTTGTTTGTGCTCGATCCTGATTTGGGCGCGCTTCTTTTTCCTGTCGGGCATCGCGAGCGCGCTGGACGGCGGGAAGGGCCGCATCAAGGAGGCGGTGGAGGCCACCAAGGACGGATGACCCGGGGCGTTGCACGCCGCTGCCGGCCACGGGAGGATGCCGGTGTGCGTCTACCTGGTCGAGAAGCTTCGCGTGAATGTCAATGCGGGAGACAACAAAGGTGCTCTATTCGGCCTCCTCCTCTGGTTTCGGAAACTGCATAACACCAGCGTGCCTACAAATTGAAATTGGTGCCTCACAAGCGGCACAATCAGTAGGATGAAACTGAGTGCACCGATGCTTTATTTTTGCTGCATCAATCATAGCGCCACATGTGTGTTCTCTTCATTTTAGGAGTAGGAAGTGATGCCCCTTGCTTGTTTAGAAGCATCTGATGTCTGTCACCAACTTGATCTAGTTTTATTAGTGTTATCCATCTGAACAAGTTACTGTTATCCAAATGATTTTGCCTGCAATAACCTAATCCACGTGAACATCAACAATGTCGTAGATGTTGGCTTGGTTATTCCAGACATTTATTTCAGTTGGAATTAGAAACATCTAGTACAGACTGTTCCTGGTGCAGCTGCAGGACTGCACCTTGTTGCATGTTGATTGATTCTTCTTTCGTTTTTGCGAATTTGATGCTTGCTAGTATTTTTTTTGTGTTCCTGCTCGGTTGATGTACAGTTTGTGATAGAGTAGGAAGGATTGCGTACTTGTTAACTGCTTGCCTCATTCAGTTAGTATCATCTTGCACCGTGTCTCTTATTTTGCATTGAGATTGAAATCACACGAGGTAGCTTTTTGCACCATACTCAGGTATACAAATGGTCTTGGTGCGAGGTCTTGAACCATGCTCCCCTATTTGTTTGGTGATTATTTTGGATACATGTTCTTTTTCTACAGAAATATGTTGTGGTTCCTTGCTGAATAAATAAGTAACCAGTATAGATAATCATTTTAAAGTACAACTCTTGGAATTACTGTTTTCCTTGCTGTAAAATTACCTATTTGTTGTTTACTTGTTGCTATCAGTTAATCATACTTTATTCCTTTTATTGAGCTGCTCCGCCACCTTCCCTGGCGTCTTCGTGGGGCACTCGACGGTAGGCAGGTCATGGGTGTGACGGACCTGCTGCTGCTGACTGTCTTCCTCGACCACTTCCCTGAGCTGCTCCTGCCACCGACCCTCCTCAACTTCGCCCTGCTGTTGCTGCTGGTGAGACAATTTCCTCGATCTGTCGCTTCTTCCTCCTGCCAACTACATATGTGATGATTCTGTAACTACTCTAGTTTGGCTGT
>NC_057810.1:653161831-653162551 GCF_018294505.1 Triticum aestivum
TGTGTTCTTTTTTATTATGTATGTGTGATCTGAAAACTTGTGAAATGGAAACTTGACCAATGGGTCCACTTATGAAAGTAATCTGTCAAATTTGTACATTTCTGATATGTGGGACCAATTTGAGAGATGATCATGACAAGTGGGACCCATCTGACTAGTGGGACCAACTTGAATATATAATGGCTGAAAATAGAAAAGCAATAAATAATAAAAGGCCATGGGCCAACAATAAAAAAGGCTAAAACATTGGGCTTGGCCCATGAAGCGGACCAGAATTAACAAGGAAAAAAATCCTAAAAGGCTGAATTAATGGGCTCGGCCCATGTAAAATGCCGAATTGGACCGGGCTGAATCTTGTGCCACGTCAGATTGCCACGCTGGATGCCTACGTGGCCTGGGGAGGTTGCTAGTGACCAAAACGCCACAATAGGCTTATTTTGGTCGTAAACGTCTACGACCTTCTCACAGAGAAGGTCGCTATAGTCAGTTTATGACGGCCAGCTTTTGACCTTCTGTTTTTGGTCACAAAAAGGTCGCAAATGGAAATTTTTGACCGTTCAGTGACCAATAGTCAAGGTCACAAGTTGACATATTTCTTGTAGTGCTCCCGGTGCTCCGGTAAAATGCCGATTTCACCCGGAACGATTCCGATGTCCAAATATAGGCTTCCAATATATCAATCTTTATGTCTCGACCATTTCAAGACTCCTCGTTACGTCC
>NC_057810.1:653162614-653169757 GCF_018294505.1 Triticum aestivum
TGATCACATCCGGGACTCCGAACAAACTTCGGTACATCAAAACTTATAAACTCATAATAAAACTGTCATCGTAACATTAAGCGTGCGGACCCTACGGGTTCGAGAACTATGTAGACATGACCTAGAACTATTCTCGGTCAATAACCAATAGCGGAACCTAGATGCCCATATTGGTTCCTACATATTCTACGAAGATCTTTATCGGTCAAACCGCATAACAACATACGTTGTTCCCTTTGTCATCGGTATGTTACTTGCCCGAGATTTGATCGTTGGTATCCAATACCTAGTTCAATCTCGTTACCGGCAAGTCTCTTTACTCGTTCCGTAATGCATCATTTCGTAACCAACTCATTTGATCACATTGCTTGCAAGGCTTATAAAGATGTGCATTACCGAGAGGGCCCAGAGATACCTCTCCGACAATCGGAGTGACAAAACCTAATCTCGAAATACGCCAACTCAACATGTACCTTCGGAGACACCTGTAGTACTCCTTTATAATCACCCAGTTACGTTGTGACGTTTGGTAGTACCCAAAGTGTTCCTCCGGTAAACGGGAGTTGCATATTTCTCATAGTTACAGGAACATGTATAAGTCATGAAGAAAGCAATAGCAATATACTAAACGATCAAGTGCTATGCTAACGGAATGGGTCATGTCAATCACATCATTCTTCTAATGATGTGATCCCATTAATCAAATGACAACACATGTCTATGGTTAGGAAACATAACCATCTTTGATTAACGAGCTAGTCAAGTAGAGGCATACTAGTGACTATATGTTTGTCTATGTATTCACACATGTATCATGTTTCCGGTTAATAGAATTCTAGCATGAATAATAAACATTTATCATGATATGAGGAAATAAATAATAACTTTATTATTGCCTCTAGGGCATATTTCCTTCACTACTATGAAGTATGCGGGCATGTGAGATGAAAAATTGTGCCGTGGTGCGACAGAAAAGTGCGGAAAGCAAGATTGTCGAACTCTTTTCCATTGTCAGTCTGAAGAGCAAGGATGGGACGCCCAAACTACATGCTGACATAGGAGTAAAAAGCCGACAAAGTGGAGAGTGCATCCGACTTTCGTCATAAAGGAAACGTCCACACATAGTGAGAGTAATCATCAAGAATAACCAGATAATATAAATAGCCCGAATTACTAGGAACCGGAGAGGTCCACACATCGTTATGAATCAACTGAAAAGGAAAAGAAGCTATGGTGGTGGAGTTATTAAATGGATGGCGAACATGTTTGCCGACACAACAGGCATGACAGATGTGATCCTCTATCTTATTACAACTGAAGCTGAAACTCCTAAGAATATGACGAAGTGTGACGGGGTTGGGATGACCCAAGCGAGCATGCCAGAGATCGACGCCGACGGAGAGAGCAACCGGTGCGGTGGTGGAGGTGGACGACGGATGCACCGGATAGAGCTCGTCAAGGCTGTCAAAGTGGTGAAGTACCATCCTGGTTCGAGCATCCTTGACACAAAAACCAAGCCCGTCAAATTCAACAGTAACAGGATTTTCACGAGTTAAACAATGAACGGAAATAAGATTCTTAATAAGATGAGGTGACACAAGAATGTTAGACAAGGTAATAGGCATAGAAGTAGAAGGAAAAGAAGTGTGCCCGACATGTGTGATAGGTAGTGTGGAACCGTCGCCGACAATGATGCGGCGGTCGGTGGTGACAGGAGTGAAGGAGGCAAGATTACCAGGATGAGCAAACATGTGAGCCGTAGCCCCGGTGTCCATGTACCAATCACCGCCTCCAGTGTAGTTGTTCAGTGTAGGCGGATTATGCAGCACGGCAAGGAGCGCCGGATCCCAAGGTGCCGGCGGCAGGGCCGGCAGGACGGCGGCAGGGCCGCAGGGAGACCATAGGCGTCGCTCATCTGCGGCGGTGGATATCCTTCGTACGGCTGCGGAGCCGCGTAGTACGCCTGGTGCACCAGTGGGTGCGGCACGGGAAGTGTCGGTGCAGGAGCCCGTGGAACCGGCATGGTGTACACATGGACGACACCGGTCCAGGGGTTGTAGCCGGAGGCCCATGGGGGCGGCACCTGGAGCTGCTGAGGCACCTGAAACTGCTGTTGCTGCTGGCCGGCTTGCTGGGGCTGGGGCTGCTGCTGCTGCTGACCGCCGCGGCGGCCACCGCGCCGGCCCCCGCGGCGCTTTTCAGTGGGAGGAGCAGGGGGCGCGGGTGGGCCGTACGGCAGTGGCAGGAGCCCCGGCTGCTGGGGCGCCGGGAAGGGCGCCTGATGATGCTGCTGGGGTGCCGGGGCAGTGTGAGGCGCCGGAGGCCCGCCGCGGGTGGTGACGGCGACGAGAGCGGTGTGGAAGGTGCGCGTCTTCACCTGCTTCATCCGCCGCTCCTCCAAGCGGAGGTACGCAACGAACTTGGCGAAAGGCGGGTTGGGGATGAGGCTGAGGTTCCCTGTGGCATTACCGAAGTCCTCGTTGAGCCCGGCGGTGAGCGTGCTGAGGAGGAGGTCATCATCGACCTTGGCGCCGATATCACGAAGCTTGTCAGCGAGAGTCTTAAGGCGGCGACAATAGTCGTCGATGGAGGTGTTGTCGTGATGACACCCAAAGAACTCTTGCTGCAGAAAAAGGCGACGCTGGAGCTTGTTGTTGGTGAAGAGCCCGTTCAGCTTGGTCCACACGGCGCATGCATCATCACCGTCTGTCACGATCGTCTGAAAAAGGTCGGGCGTGATGGTGAGGAAAAACCAGCGGATGATCGTGGTGTCGATTGTGTACCAGTCGTGAAACTCGGGGACGAGGCTGGAGTCGACGGTGCCATCCACGTGATCCATGAGATGGTACTCTCGGAACACGAGGGAGAAGTACGTCTTCCATGTGTGGTAGGAGGAGTCCGCCTGGGAGAGACGAACCGGCATCCGCTCGAAGATGTTGAGTCTGCGGATGTTGTTGACGTCGGGAGGGTTGGCATCAGCGAACGGGTTGGAGTTGATGGACACGGAGGAGGTGACGGACGACATAACGAGGACGAGACGGAGCGAGCGGCGCGGACGGCTCGGGTGAGACTTGCGGCGGCTTCGGCGATGCGGCTGGCGGGCGGGCAGGTGGCAACAGTGGATGATGCGGCAGATGACGCGGCAGCAGCAACGGGCCTAGCAGCGACAGTGGATGATTCGCCTAGTGATCGATCACAGGAGCGTTGGTAGCTAGCGATCAGGCCTAACGATCGATCACAGGAGGGCTAGTGGTGTTGGCGGCTAGCGTTTAGGCGCTAGTGGGCACAGATCAGGAGCGCTAGTTGGCATGGGAGAGGCGAGCGGCTAGCGGGTGCAGAGGCGCGACCGGCGCTGGAGGCGCACGGGCGACGGTGATGAGTGGGCGGCGGCGGCGGCGCGTGAGGATGCGCGCGGCGGTGGCGGCGGTAGCGAAAGGTGAGGATTAAAATCTAAAAAAACTTATATCATGTAAGATGTTGTAATTGCACGATGTATTGATTCGGTGCAATGTGCACGGTATATATAAGTATAAAGTGGGTCCTCTACCTCAATCTATACAACAAAGTAGATAGGTGAGCCTAATGTACAAAAGACAATATACATGCACGAATATCATACTCAACACCCTGGACCTCGAACTCTTGGGGAGTACAGTGTGAGCGTGTATCGAATGAACCAGGACGCAAAGAACACGATACCCTTGTGTGGGCTCCATGGAAAAGTTTTTGTTTCTCAGCAAGAGACGTTCGCTCCTTGTGTCTACCAGGGTGTCCCCTTCCATCAAGGCTGACACCGCATACCTCTGCTCGTCAGTTCCCAAGAATGATGATGTTGTTTATGCCTTTGATCTCTTGGGCGGTGGACACGTTGGACCTAAGTTCTCATCAAGTTTGCGTTGCTTACCACGTGTGTGCAAGTTCAAGATGAATGATGTTGCAAATTATTTGTCATGCTATGTCTCAAATTATTATGTTGAGTTCATCTTGTAATCCTGCCAAGGGATCTCCAAAGCAAATTGGCTCAACTTCAGAATCCTGCCAAGGGATCTCAAAATATTTTTACTATTAATTCATAGTCGACTGTGTTGCATTAGCAGCTGCTCAAAGCTTGTAATAATGTTCTGTACACATATGCTCTGTAATTCTTTTGTTCTTTTTGACACTCGGGGCAGGTTCTTTTGGGCGATTCTTCCAGAATCTTCCACTCCTCAGCTTCTCCCAGAATCGTCGCTTCATAGTTTTATGTTTGTGAACAATTATTAAATTCTTGAGTTAAAATTCTGAAACATTTCTAAAAGATTTTTGAACATTCTCAGAATTTTCATCAACTTTTTTTTGTTTTGGCATTTCGTTAACTTTCCTATATTATAGTATATGCAACCACATCTATCCAGCGGTTTACGCTACCCGGTGTTTGGTATTAAACATGTCTAGCACTAAACACGTTGAGTGACATCCCTGAATGAACATCATACCTGATATCAACGCCAACATTAACCAAGTAATTAAAATTCATTCAATTGACTTAACATGACTTGGTTTTCTGAAAGTATCGATTTATGTTGGTTTTAATTTGTGCGGCATCAGTTGGGGTTACCAAAACAACAGAGAACCAAAGGAAGGAGGGGGGCGTGGGAGGGAAAAACCAGGTGAGAGTTGGAGGTCATAAAACGAACTTCTCTTTAATAATAGGCAGAGATTAATACTACTAGTAAAGATAGCGATACAAAAAAAGCTGTCCTTTTTGAAGGAAAAAAACTGATTGACAATCAAAAAAATAAGAAAAATGACTATTTTTTTAGAATCGGAAAAAAGACTAAGAAAAGAAAAATGGGGAGCAGCAGCGCTGAAACTGGGCCGGCAGCCCACGAGATTCCTCGCTAGGAGCGACGAATAGGGCCTGCCAGGTCGGGCTCCCATCCTACAAACAAGCCCTAAGCCAGGTCGGAGTGCCGCCCAGGCCATCCAAAGTCCGGATTGGAAGTTGACTCCATTTCGGTCGGATTTGGAGCAGTACAACTATGAGCCCTCCCGTCCCCTCCCCTCCGCCGCCCAGAGCGAATCGAGCCCCCATCCCCCCCGCCGAGCCCAACACGGCGAACCGGCGGCGCGCGCTCGGATGGCGGAGCGAGGGCCGGCCGCCGCGTCTAGGAGGAGGCCCAGGCGGCGGCGACCGGGGGAGACCCTTGACCATCAACATCCACGCCCCTCCTCCTCTCTCAAGATCCCCTCTTGGAGCCATACGAATCCTTGCTCCACCACCGCCCAAACCCCCCATCCGAGCCATCTGAATGCTTGCCGCACCGTCGTCCCTACGACGACGAATCCCTCCTGGGGATCCAAGCGCGTACGTACCGCGTCTAATCGCAATCCACTCCTCCACGATCCTGATGCTAATAACTGGTACGTCCCTCTCGCTTTCTTTCTTTATCTAATCCTGAAATCTGACCCGTGTTGGTTGCCGGCTTGCAGCAGGGACTGGGCGAGCCTCGGGGAAGGTCCGGCGGGGCTCATCGCGGATTTCGTCCTCGCCAACGACGTGGCCGACTACGTCCGCTTCCGCGCCGTGTGCGGCCCGTGGCGGCGGTGCTGCACCGACCCGCGCGGGCACGGCGCTCTGGACCGCCGGTTCCACCCCAGGCGCTGGGTCATGCTCCGGGAGAAGCTCGCCTACGCCCGCCGCTTCCTCAACGTCTCCACCGGCGAGTGCATACAAACGGAAATCTTGGAGCTCCGCGAGCATGACGAGCTCGGGCTCACCCCCGAGGGCCTCATCATCTTGCTCCACGGGCCTAGCCGCACCCACGTCCGTCTGCTCAACCCGCTGACCCGCCAGCAGCTCACAGATCTCCCGCCATTAACCACGCTGCTACCTCCAGAGCGCCACTCCGACCTCCTTCCCGACCGTGATTTTCCTCTCAGAGCATGGGGCTCTGGCATTGCCGCAGATGATTCCTCGGTCGTGCTCTGTTTCAACTCGCGATGCATCCTAGGCATCGCCAAGCCTGGCGACGAGCGCTGGACAGTGGTCCGGTACAAGAACTCAGTACACACTGCACCCTTGATGTTTGCAGGCCGCTTCTATTGCACCACAGAAAATGGCATCCTGCTGCTAGAGACAAGTGCAGATCAGCCACCACGCATGGAGGTGGCTGCCAGATTGCAAAAGCCAATCTCGGCGATGATAATGGATAGCGCACACCTGGTGAACAACGACGGTGAACTGATGCTGGTGCACCGCACGCTTCGGTACCTCAGGAATAGATCAAGGAGGAGGACGTACGACGTTTACAAGGTGGATTTGGAGACCGGAACTCTACTCCCGGTCATGAGCTTGGGCGGCCAGGCATTGTTCATGGGTTTTTATTGCTCTCTTTCGGTTTCTGTGGACAGTTTCCCCTCCATAAGTGGTGATACCATATACCTGAGCTTCGATTTCAAAGAAAGAGTCCATGATGAGGAAATAGAGGCCTGCCATCTCCCAAAAAGAAGCACGAAATCTGCTCATTACAACCTGGACAGCTCCGTGCCTTGGCCTCATAAAGTAGTGCCGACGCCTCATACTCTCATTGATTGTTTATCCTTGTGTAATACCGTTGAAGCAAGTCCAAAACATGTAGCCTTGGTAATTTGAGTTGTATTTTTATGGCCTTCTGTTTATTAGAGCATCTCCAGCCGTACCCAACAGGCCCTTACCAGGCGTTTTTTCTGCGCCGACGCCGAAAAATCGGCCCAGTCGTGCCCCAAGGAGCCCGTTTTTCGCCGGTTTGGGACGAAATTGACGCCGGCGGACCCGGGTGCCGGGGCGAGCGGTTTTTGGCGCGAAAGAGCCGCGGGCCAGCCGACACGATGCCTCGTCTTCCACTAGTGCAGAATCGGGCAATAGCACCAGTTCGTAAGGCCCTTTAGTGCCGGTTCCATAACCGGCACTAAAGTGTGGTCACTAAAGGCCCCCCCTTTAGTACCGGTTCTGCACAAACCGGTGCTAAAGGGAAACCACGTGGCACGAGCCAGCTCCGGGGGCCTGGAGCCCTTTAGTACCGGTTGGTAACACCAACCGGTACTATAAGGTTTGGGGGTTTTTAGTTTTATGATTTCTTTTTCATTTAATTTTGTGTTTCCATTTTAATTCTTTTTCGTTTG
>NC_057810.1:653169812-653170252 GCF_018294505.1 Triticum aestivum
ACCAGAGGATAATGAATGAAAATAGCAAAGGGTTTGTTACAAGCTATCGGGTTTAGGCTAGCTTAGTCAACCCGTTTAGAAAGCACACATCTTAAAGAATCGTGTGGTGGAAAAAGTGGAGGTAACTACCCCTAGGTGGTAGAATCTATTTTCCCTATATATATATATATATATATATATATATATATATATATATATATATATATATATATATATATATATAGAATTTCTAGTAGAACCAATCATCGAGTTCAACATGATTGTCATGATATTATAAGCGTTCATATATAACACCACAAAAGTAAATCACTTAAGTTCAGAACGAAGAACACGGACATGAAAGGACAAGTACTAATTAAGAGCAGCATGAAGAACTAGCTAAATCACTCCTGCTAGCTACTCTCTCTCTGGTAAAATAGCATAGAACATGTATAGCTCTC